>NW_005842013.1:245308-265040 GCF_000455745.1 Alligator sinensis | reverse complement strand
AGGTCTTTGGGAAAAAAAGGCCCGCCTCACTGGCTGCAGCCAGTGGAGACTGCCCAAATCACTGAGGCTCTCCGAATCATTTCCGAATCAATTCAGACCTTTTAACTGGTCCCGGATTCGATACAGATTTGGAGATTTGGCCACCAAATCGGGCCAAATCTCCTCCGAACCATAGATTCATATGAATCTATGAATCAATCAGCACCCGAAGCTTCACATAGCCCTAAACACATTTAGTGTTTAGACATTTAGTGTCTAAACATGGATTTGATGTGGGAGCAGTTCACTCACAAGTAAATTACTCATGAGTAAACTCTCCCAGGCAGGTGTCTACACGTGCAAGGAAGCTGGAGTAGATTTGCTGCTGGCAGCAAACTGCTTCCAATTCCTAGGGCCCTGCAATGGGCCCCTGCTGCCACTAGGGGAGCTCTAGGCCCCTCCTGGGTGCTAGACTGGGGGCTGACAGGGAGTACGGGGCCAGGAGACAGCTGCCTCCTGGTTGGGGCTTGGACATTACACCCTGCCCCGGGGACTGCCTGCTGCCGAGGCAGGGACAGTGTCCACCTGCCCTTGCAGTAGGGAGCTCCTGGCCTCAGCTTCCCAATCAGGGGCAGGGGATTTGGAAAGAGCTGCAGGGGAGAGGGTCGCTGCTAGCTGCCCCACTGGTGGATTGGGGCAGGGGGCTGGGACCTATCCCACCTCTGTCTCTCTTTCCAAGCCCTATTCCTCGATCACCTACTTCCAAGCCCTTGCTCTGGTCACAGGGCCGGCACTAGGAGAGCCTTGTCTCCCTGTGCCAGCTCTCTGACCACGGGGAGATCTCTCAGTGCAGGCCCCACAGTCACAGATAAGAATCTCCCAGCACCAGCCCTGCAGTTGCTCTGGCCCTGAAGTCGCAGACCTGATGCTGGGAGATAAGGATCTCCCAGCACCCTGCTCCCTAATTGTAATCTTGGAGCAGGGGGCTTAGAACTTCCTCCTGCCGGGGCAGGGGGACATAGTCCCCACCTGGGCTCCAGTGGCAGAGCCACCTCAGCAGCAAGCAGCTCCCAGGGGCAGGGAGCAATCTTCCACCCCCTGGTGGCCAGCTGATCAGGAGCAGATTTGCTCCCGATCAGGCATTTACATGAGCACTGCTGTGTAGTAAGTAATTGCAAGTAAATTTGCTGCTTACAGTTGTAGGTAGCAAATTTACTCACGGTTAGAGAAGTTTAGTGTGCAGCAAGCATATGCACATGCAGACAGTCTTACTGCATAGTGAACTATGCTATTGTGTAGTAAAACGTGTAGATGCACTTCCTGAGTTCCTGAAAAACCATTCACGCAAATGGTGAATGGGTCACCTTGTCTTTCACTGATTCTTGTGACTTAGTCTTAAGGCTGAGATGATGGTGTATTACAAAAGTGGATGTGTTAATGGCTTTTCAGGGACTCAGAAGAGTGCATAGGATCACAGTGAAGTGTCTAAGCTCATATAAGCACCTAACAGATGGAATGGGACCTGGCCCCATAACTTTTTATTTAGTACCAACCACTGGATTTCACATCTGATTCTAGGTACGCTCAGCTTTTTCCCCTGTGTTCAGGCAATAATTCTTTTCCCCCCTCTTCTGCATCATGCCTTCTCAGATGAAAACAACTATCCATCCAGCATGATAAATAAAAATGGCCTGTGATCTGCAGCATGTATCAGATAAAATTATCATAGTGGTTTCCTTCAGACTGAAAGTCTGTGAATCTCTTTCAGCATAGCAATAGGCCCAGGTTTTCATAGCAAGCCAGCTTAATTGTGTTGGCAAGTGTGCAACACTTAATTGCGTTGGGGTGGGGGCGGGCAGATCTGAGATGCTCACAAGTCTGGAAGTGTTTATATACAGGGGAGCCCACGTTGACCATGTTCAGTACATGACTAGATTTACAAGGGTCAGTTTGTCCTGGCAACAGCTACAGATGCAAATTTGCTGATTAATTGGGGACCTTTGCCTCCTGATGTCTGTATGCTGCACTTTTACTTAATGTGTTTCCAACACTCCCTGTTTTAGAGGGGGAAAGCTCCAAGGGCAGAGCTTCACCATGGCCACCATTAAAGGGGATGAATACACCTTCACCTCCAACAATGCAGAGGACATCCGAGACCTTGTGGTGATCTTTTTAGAAGGACTAAGGAAAAGGTCAAAATATGTAGTCACTCTCCAAGACAACCCAAATCCCGGTGAGTACGCAGACCAAGCCAACTCTGGCTGTAGGATGATTGACGTTTCCAAGGGCACCATGGAGGGCCTCCTGCTTTGAACCTCAGGTGCAATGTCTTTATATAAGACATGCTCAGGAGTCTACTTGGTGGTTTGCTGAGTGTATTGTCTGTCAGTCCCCACTGTCTCTAAAATGGACCCCTGGGAAGAACTGTTTGGATTCACTGTTTGGTTTCCCTTCCAAGGAAAGGGCCTGGCAAGACATTTTGTTTATCCTTCTTCCAAACCGAGTGTGGATGTCTTTCTAAAATCTGTGTCCTACCTCAGCCATAGCGGGTAGCCTTGAGGTTACTGGGCGCATCTACATGAGACATCTACTCAGGAGTAGACTAATTAGCTCCGCAGTAAATATCTCATGTCTACATGTACGGCCCTATTAGGCTGCAGGAAACGAATAAACTCAACATTAGTGTAGTACTCGGAAATACGAGTATTATCCTGCTGTAGCATTTTTTACTCCACAGCAGCACACGTGTAGACACTGACATGAGGATTGGCTGAGACATGAGGATGTTTCAGTGCAGGGCTGCCTGCCAGCTACCCCTGCACTGGAGCACCTTCATGCCCCAGCCAGCCCCTCTGCAGCATGTCGAGCCAGGTCAGAGCAGCCGTGGGCTGGCAGGCTGACCCCCAGGCCCTCGCCAGACCGGTCTGCTCTGACCCAGCTCAACATTGTGCAGTCCCAGGCTCACATTCAAATGGTGCACCCAGGGACAATAAGCTCCAGCATGATACGCACCATTATTGCTGCATGCTCATAGACATGCCCACTGTGACTGAAGGGAGCCACTTCTTGCAAAAGCTCATCCACCTCTGACTTAGTTAGTCTATAAGGTGCAAATCTACCCTGCCTTCTCCACCATACAAATCCGATTCAATGGTTGTCATTGTTTCTGCTGGCCTGAAAATCTTCAAACCAATGCAAGATGTCCATTGGGCAGGGTTCTTAAAAGTGCCCAAAGGTGTGACGTACCTAATTCCTGTCAGAAGCCAATGAGATTTGGCATCTTATCTCTCTTGGGCTCCTTTGAAAAGCCCAGCCTTGGTGTTTCTGTGGGTGTGTCCGCACTGCAATAGGAGGCAGGATTGTAGCACAGACAGACATAGTTTTAACTTGGCTATCAGCACTGCGAGCGTTGGCACAGGTGGTACGAGCCCTTCAAGGACCCTGGGTGCTTAGCTGGGAAACCGCTATTGTTGCCAACCCCATGCTGTGGTGGTGGCACGACTGACCACCACATCAGCGTATCCCTATAACTGACCATTTGTACAGAGTGTTTATGTAGCAGTCTCCTCACAGCTCTTTGTAGGATCAGATATACCTGTGACAGGTGCATGGGATATGCAGCTAGGCAGACCTGTAGCCAAACAGATTACTCCAAAGGGACTTTGAAAATAATCGTGGCCTTTTCTCTTGCAGTGGGAGAAGAATCTGGATTCCTCAGCTTCCTTAAAGGAGACCTGATCATTCTGGACCAAGACACTGGAGAGCAAGTAATGAACTCAGGATGGGCTAATGGCGTCAATGAAAGGACCAAACAGAGAGGAGATTTCCCAACAGATTCTGTTTATGTTCTGCCTACTGTCACCATGCCTCCTCTGGAGATTGTGGTAAGCCCCCCTACTGAAAGACGCAGCTTAGTATGGCTCTCCTACAGAGCCCACTGAAGCCAAAAGGAGCCTTTCCATGGTCTTCAGAGAGCTTTGGGTCCAGCCCATCATCTCACTGATGGTGAAGATGATGATGATGCTATGAGAAGAAGAATGACTAAGGCAGCTGGCAGGTCATTGCAGGAAGAACCAGACGTCATCTGCCCGCATTGAACTATCAGCTTTTCCAGCTTTTCCAGTTTGAAAACCACTTGCTTTTGACTTTGAAAATGCATGAATTTCTTAGATAAATAGTGAAGTCTGTTTGTTTAATGGTATAATGGACTGGGAAGTGGGTCGGTGCAAAAGTGTAGGGCAGCGAGGATGGTCAACAAGACCTTCTCTCTGTTGAGGTATGGTTGAGGCTATGGGAACCTTAGACACCTATTGTGTTAATAATTAAGAAATGCCTGAGGATGAGCAATCACTCTGATATTGAGTGCAGGTGCTGATCATTCATTTCAAGCTAAGAGCTGTTGTTTTTCATTATTGGGTCATTTGCTCTTTTCATACCATGTCTGCGTCACCTCTCTAGATACGCCAGCATTCATCCACCTGAAACACGTTGAATAATGGAGAGTCTTTGTTCACTAGGCACTTGTCACGATGACCCCTGACCAGAGGCAAGATGTCATTCGATCAGCCCAGCAGTCAATTTCGGACAGCGAAGAAAGGGTGAAGCCGTACACCTTGGAAGAATTTTCCTATGATTATTTTAGGTGACACTTTACCACTCTCCTCTTCACAATGGGTAGCAGGCAGGAGTTTCTTCCTGAGGCAGAGCAGATTCAAACCCTTCTCTTCAGAAGTACAGGGGGAAAGCTTTAGAAATCATCTTGTGCATTGCTTTGTGTGGCTACAGCTCATGCTTTAAGGCAGAGCTGTTCAGCTTTGGAGCGGTGGGGGGCCACGCATTGCATGGCCCTCGCAGCACACTGCCAGCACCAGCCCCTGTCTTGCCACACGAGTGACCCTTACTGAGCAGGCACCTTAGGCACCTCCATGCTTCAGGCTCCCTGAACCATACAGATGGACCCACCCTGCTTCCAGGGGTGCAGGCAGGAAGCAGAACCCAGAGGAGGGACAGGGAGCCCAGAGATGCTGGCAGCAGCAATGTGAGGGGCAGCGCCCAGGTGGGAACCTGTAAACTGCAAATTAGCCCCTCATCTCCCATGTGCAGCCCACGGGCCACGAATTAGCCCAGCCTGCTTTGGGATGTTACATTCTGTATAATCTTTGCAGAACAGCAGAAGTTAGTAAGGCCTTTTCCATGTTAGGCACAGCAGAGGGATAACTAGGTGCAATTATCTGTGTTCCCCTCCGGCCTTAAAATCTGTGAATTGCCTTCGCAGCATGACATTGCAGTTGGCAGGTGCATTATCGTGGGGACCTTCCTCTTGGCTCCAAAGAATTAGGAGACAGCCTGCTGCAAATTTCCAAATCCCAGCTCACAGACAGCCCAGCCATTAGTCTAATCCAGTTTGGCAAGTCCCATGTGCAACCATGATGTGTTGGCAGTAGTTGAATTTCAGACTGCAATGCCTGCTGGGCTGACCAGTATGGCTTCCTTGTTTCTTCTGTCTGCCCATCTGTCCATGTGCATTTGTTGGCTGCTATCTTGGACTGTAAGCTCTCTGGGGCAGAGACTACACTTTCATCGTGTGCTTATGCAGCACATAGGGTGATGTAACCCTGGTCTATAATTGATACACGTAATAAATTGACATCCATTTTTATTTTAGAGTAATAAAAATAACTACTGTCTAGAGCTGCAGCCTGATACTCAGTTTAGGCTGATCCACTGACCACTGAAGTTGAAGGAATAACTCCTATAAATGTCAGTGAATACCAGGAGTGCCCAGGTGTAGAGCTGGGGGCCTTATGTTGGGTGTCTGAGTTCAGAAGACAGGTGTGGGCAGCTTTCCCAGGTTCAAGCCCAGCTAGTCCTGGGAGGGATATCATCACAGCTGTTTTTTCTGTACTTTGCTGTCACCACCAGGCCGCCTCCCAAGCACACCCTGAGCCGGGTGATGATCACCAAGAACCGAGGGAAAGACAAGCTGTGGTGCTACACGCGGGAGCCAGTCAAGCAGCCCTTGCTGAAGAAAATCCAGGGCAGCGAGGAGCTGTCCCAGGAGGCCTGCATGGCATTCATTGATATCCTTCCCCTGCAGAAGAAAACAATCTATCCCATCAGGGCAAACACATCGTGGGCCTGAACCACAGTCCATGAAGTCAGTGGAACAATTCACAGTGACTGCAGTGAGCTGTGGGTCATGCACCGTAAGGCTTGACACAAGTCAGAATAATTAGAAACAGAAGCAAACCTAATCCTGGCCCCAAATGGCCCTGAACTCGAAGGGCCTGTCCAAATGCAAACAGGGATAGGTCCAGGTTTTGCAAAGGATCTTTACCCTTATACATGCCTTGCTCCAAACCTACATTGAAGTATTTTTGGTGTCTAACACTAAGCATCCAGATTTCACACTGGAGCCATTCAATAATAAGAACAACAATAATAACAATAATCCAAATGAGAGGACATTTTTGTGATTTTTTTTTGTGATTTTTTTTTCCCCCCCTGGTTCCCCACACATCACAAGATAATTCATAACATTGCTACCAGCTATAGTATGCAATGCCATATGTACTTGCAGGCTACAAATACTGTTCCTCTAAAAAATAGCCACCCAAAATTGTGGGGGTGCATTTTAAGCAAGGAATATGATTTCCGTGCTAGAAGGGAGACATCGGGCACTGAACTGGCTGCCAGGGGCTGGCCCCCTCCCAGCTGCAGACAAGAGGGATGCAGCCTACTAGTCCACAAAAATCTGGAGTTTTTGCCCTGTCACAGCCACTGCCAAATTTTGGCTAAAAGCTGCTGCCAATTTGGCCATGGCTATGACAGAGATAAGCCTCTAGCTTTTGGGTGAATAGGAAACGGTTGGAAATTAGACTCTGCCCCTCCTCCATGTGGCCAAAATGTAGTCACGATTTGGGGGGGGGGGGGGAATTCTTTGTTCTGCCTTCCCAAAGCAAGGTGCATGTCTTGTTTAGTATGCAAGAAAATACAGTAGTTGCAATAAAACGTCCTGGGCCAGTTCTTTAATGGATGTAAATCCATGTGCCTTTATTGGTCACTAACATGAGCTGAAGATGTGGTCCTTCATTATACTACTTCGGTGGTGCTTTCATGGTCAGATGAAGTAGCAGCAGCCTTTCTCAGACTATGTATTCACCCATGCCAAGTCTCTGCAGCTGGTGACACCTGAAGAGGAAAGTTTGCAATTGAAAGGGTTGCTGTACTCTGTACCACTATAATGCAGCCACCACTGGGGTGACAGGTAGGACCCCTATAATTGGGTTTTTGGCAGAGTTAGCTCCCTAAGCCTCCTCGCTAGCCTGTCCTTAACTGTTGCCATGCACCTGTGCTCAAGTATATGGGGGACTACCCATCCAAAAGAACCCGCTCAGTCAACGAGCTAACGGACCAAATATTTGAAGGCGCCTTGAAGGCTGAGCCCCTGAAGGATGAGATCTACTGCCAGGTCCTCAAGCAGCTCACGGACAACCACATTAAGTAAGCGCACAGCCCTTCCCTGGGTCCTGTTGCTGTGGGTGTTCAGGACAGAGCGTGGGATTGCACGAGGGCGGATGGGTCTTCAAGTCTCCCTGGCCCCTTGAAAGACTTTTAACATTGTTTTATCTCAGCTGGTGATGCACACATTTGTCTGTCTGCTCTTGAGATATTGCTTCCCCTTCAGTCCTGCCTCCCAGCTGGAGATGTTTCCTCCTCAGTGGATGTTATCCCATTTAATATGACCTATATTTCTACCTGTTCTCTGTCACAACTGGCACCCTCGCCCCCAGCACCTTCTCTGCCACCTGCACCTGTAATCTGGGCATCACCCCTGATTCCTCCCTCACCACGACAGAGTCTGAATCTTGCAATCCCAGAAACAATGCCAAGATCCAGTCTCTGATTTCATAGATATTAGGGCTGGAAGGGACCTCGCGAGATCATCGGGTCCAGCCCCCTGCACCAAGGGGCAGGAAGTCAGCTGGGGTCACATCACCCCAGCAAGATAAGCACCCAAGCATTTCTTAAAGGTATCCAGAGTAGGTGCTTGCACCACTTCTCAGGGGAGTCTATTCCAGACTCTGGAGACTGGATGTGCACAAAGCCACCCCCTGTTCTTATATCAGCTCTGCCTTTCCATGCCACTTTTAACCTCCTTACGGACGTCGGCACCTATGTTGCAGGGCAGGAGATGAACAAGAAGCTTCCAGGTTTCATCTCTTTCGAAAGCCCCCCGTGCCATTCTGGGAATTTAGAGATGACCTTAAAGTTGGGCGAAATCACATCGGTAGCCACTCTCTTGCCCTTTTCACTCTGCCAGAGCAATGTTAAAAGGGACATAATATAATAGAGAAACAGGCTCTTCAGTGACTGTGTGCTCCAGAAGTGAATGTTTGATCTTCCAGTTGGGTATCTTTTCCCTTAGGTATAGTGAAGAGAAAGGCTGGGAACTGCTGTGGCTGTGTACGGGCCTTTTCCCTCCCAGTAATATTCTCCTGCCCCATGTCCAGCGGTTTCTCCAGTCCCGGAAACACCACCCTCTCGCTGGCGACTGCATCCAGAGACTGCAGAAGGCACTGAGGTATGGTGCTGAAAGCAGCTTGTCAACAAGTCATTTTGGGGGGTGATTTTTTGAAGGCAAGGGATGACAGTCAAGTGCCTGAGCTGTTGTCTTCCAGGGACCAGTCAGTTCTTAACAACCACTGGTGTCTTTGAAAACCCACTTTTACCTTTCTGGTTCCCATGTGTGAAACGGGATGTAATGTTACCTACCATATTTCCTCACATACCATATGTGCCTTTTCCCCCAAAATTACGCCCCCCCCCCAATTGGGGTGCACGTCTTAAGTGGGGAAGCTGATTTTCTCCCTAGAATAGAAGCACCCCACTTTGATTCCTTCTCCCCTCGGCAGCAGCAGTGGCATTTCTAGTCAGGCAACTGAGAGAGTCAGTTGATTTAAAGGCTCATTGCTCTTCACTCCACAAGTGTTAATGATAGTCTCTTTTTTTTAATAGTCTCGATGGTCCACTAATCAAGTTAACCTTTCTTTGGGCAATTTTGCTGTCTGTTACCTGCTTCTAGTCTCTCTTCTGGAGATGGCTTTTAGCTCTTTTCAAAATTGTAGATCCCCTCGTGGAAACCAGTCTACAGCAGCAGCTAGGGATTCAGCTTTTGGTTAATCAGGAAAGGGCAGGTGAGTGAGCTGAAGATTAGGCTTTATCCCTAGTCTACGCAGCCGTAACTCTGGAGCAATTCTTTTTTCCTTCCTTCTGCCTTCCCCAAAACAAGGCACATGTCTTATTTGGAGGGATATGGTATGTGAGAAAATGTAGTACTTTCCTTTGATTAAGTATTTTGAATGAAAATTTACATAATAGTGTACTGTAGTATTGGACATCATATTATTCCCTGTTAGAAGTTAATATTTGCCTCTCAGCATCCAGGAAGCTGATTTGCTGCATTGCCTTCCTATCAGGATAAGTACAACAGAGAGCCTGTAGCATTGCGTTACCTTTCTGTTTGTTGAATCCACCTTTGCTTGCCCCAGCATGCTGTGGGGACTACAAGGGTATATCCACTGTGCTTTCTGGGATGCTGTTGCCATTGTAACCCTCCTGTTTTACAGGAATGGTTCCAGGAAGTATCCCCCCCATCTGGTTGAAGTGGAGGCAATTCAACACAAAACCACCCAGATTTTCCACAAAGTTTACTTCCCTGATGACACCGATGAGGTAAGCCTGCACACCTACAGGCTTGGCAATGCCAGCCTGACCAGCACTATGAATGAAAGGGACCTGGGGGTAATAATAGACCGTAGGATGAACATGAACATATGCACACAGTGCGACTCCGTAGCCAGCAGGGCTAGCAATACCCTGGCGTGCATCAATCGGTGCATCTCCAGCAAAACCAAGGAAGTGATTCTTCCGCTGTACTTGTCATTGGTGAGACCACAGCTAGAGTACTGCATCCAGTGCTGGGTGCCGCACTTCAACAAGGATGTGGAAAAGCTTGAGAGAGTCCAGAGAAGAGTCACCCGTATGATCAGAGGCTTGTGTGGCACCCATATGAGGAAAGGCTGAGGGACCTGGGACTCCTCAGCCTGAAAAAGAGGAGGCTGAGAGGGGACTTGGTAGTAGCTTATTGCTACATCAGAGGCGTACATCAAGGGCTTGGTGAACAACTGTTCACCAGGGCACCCTTGGGGAAAACAGGAGTAATGGTTGCAAACTCCTAGAAGACCGTTTCAGGCTCAACATTAGGAAAAACTTCTTCACAGGCAGGGTGTCCAGACTGTGGAATAAGCTCCCTCCAGAGGTGGTGCAATCACCTACCTTGGAAGTCTTCAAGAGTAGACTGGACGGTCACCTTGCTGGGGTCACTCGACCCCATCTGTCTTTCCTGCTTGGTGCAGGGAGCTGGACTCGATGATCTTCTCAGGTCTCTTCCAGCCCCTGACAATCTGTGAATGGAGGGGAAACCTAAATTCATCTCAGAGCAGACATCAGCTTTCTCTAACGAATGCCTCAAGTAGGCTAGCATCAGTTCTGGAGTGTTTAACCTTGGAGGAGGCAGGAGTGTGCTGGGTTTGGGAGGCTTCAAAGCCAAAAGGCAAGGTGGTGAGTGCTGCTCAGGTCTGCGAGGGGGACTGCAATCTGCTTATATGTAGGGCGGGCATCTCCTTTCCCACCTGGCACAAAAGACATTAGCATCTAGGGGATCCTGTGTGAGCCAGCATGGAGGCACTGCTAGGTTTTCTGGAGAGAGGGAGATGCAGAAATGAGGAAAGGGGCTGAGCTGTGGGTTTTTCCATCTGCACTGCAGGCATTCGAAGTGGAGTCCAGCACCAAAGCCAAGGATTTCTGCCAGAACATTTCCAACCGCCTGCTGCTGAAGTCCTCGGAGGGCTTCAGCCTCTTTGTCAAAATCTCGGACAAGGTGAGTGTCCCATGGAGGTAATGGGACAGCTCCAGGCGCTTGCCCGGCCACCTCCCCAGAGGGTGTAAATCGGTGGGGGGCCACTAAAAACAGTGGATCGGCACCAAGTTACACCGCTCCCAAGGAGTGCTGAACGCCTCCATGGGCCTGACCCCATTCAGGTGTCGGTTAATAGGTGCAGCCCAGCAGCCCTGTGCAAGCCAGAAGGGTTACTAATAGCTATATGGACAGCTCTTGTCAACCATAAAACTGGGCCTTAAGGCAGGGGTTATTGCTGATAGCATAACTGTACAGACGGGGTCGCATGCTCATTCCCAGGGAACCCGATCCCAGTGCAAGTCAGTGGGACTGCAACAGGCCAGGGTTGGACACTATGGCACATCCCATCCAACATCCCAACCCGATCCTGCCATCTCACCTGAGCTTTGTGGCAGTCCTGGAGTGGGTCAGGGTTACAGGGCCGAGCCGTTAATCTGTGCGGCATCTTGCCTGCTAATTATATCTGATTGCTTTGCTGGCGTCAGCAGTGCACAGGGCAGAGGGTCTGTTACAGAGTGCCAAGAAGAAGGCCATAATGTATAGTGCAATGAATAAATTAAAGCAGATCTTTATGAGAGCTAGAAAGAACAATGGGATTGTCAGCTGCCCAGGCAAAGGCATCCCAGCCCCTGTCATCCTATCTGCAATATTATATTTCCTTCTGGGCTAGAAGCACAGTCCGAGGTGATCAACAGAATAGCCAGGCCGCTGCAGAAACCAGTTTATGAGGGCTTGAATGAGCACAGGGTGTCCCAGAAGCTAGTGACTCAGGAATTAGAGAGAGCATCATAATGAAGAGAGATGAATGGTTTCAAGTTGAGCAAGAGGAGAAATGATGCATAACATCAGGCAAAGGGCACTGCTGAAATAGCATCAAGGAGATCTGTGGGTTCCTTAGATCTTAAAAACCAGCTTGGGTAAAATATACGAGAAGGAGTTATCCTCCAGAGTCAGAGGGAGGGATTCAGCTGGCCTGTGGCAAGAAGTAAGTCTGTGACTGCATCAAAAGAGACGCCAACATAAAAGAAAGTCTTGCTTCCTGCTTCAATCATGATTTAATTCAAATGCTGCTGATTTCCTGCCTCTGCAAGCAGGGCAGGTAGTGAATTTTTACTTGGTTGTATTTTCGTAGGTCATCAGTGTCCCAGAAGGAGACTTCTTCTTCGACTTTGTCAGACACCTTACAGACTGGATAAAGAAAGCAAGACCGGCAAAAGATGGTAATTATGGCATTTTGCAGTTCGTGCTGTCTCCTCTCCCTGGCACAAGGCTGGTCTGATGTCTCAGGGCCCTGGTAACCATTTAAAAGATGCTTCTCTTCCCGGTAGTTTATAAAGACTATACTGTCATGTGTTCAGCATCGTGCAATGTTTTGGGCTTGCAATTCTGCCTGTAAGAAAAGATCCGCTCGTATAAATTTACTCTTGGCTGCCTGGTTTCTCTGAGCAAGTGCACTTTAATCAACAACCAGTATTTCTCCAAGATCTAGCAACCTACACATTTAGTTAGAAAGTACTTAATTTTGCTTCAGGAGTCGATGTTACTGCCTTGTGGGGCCCATTAACTCTACTGGACCCACTCTAATCTTATTCCTATTTCCACTCAGGAGTCTCTAGGCATCATGGAAGGGGAGGGGATCTCAGGAGACCTTGTAGTCCTAGCCCTTGCTAAAGGCAGAATCATGTCTGTCTAAACCATCCCAACAAAGTCTTTATCTAACCAGCACCTAAAATCTCCCAGTGAGTGAAACCCCACAGCCTCTCTAGGCAGTCTGCCCCAGTGCGTAACCACCCTTGTAGTTAGAAAGGTCTTTCTGCTGCCCAGGCTAAACATCCCTTCTTGCAATTTAAGCTCATTCCTTCTTGTCCAGTTTTCCACGAACCCGGAGAACAAGCGATTGCCGTCTTCTTTCTAGCAGTCCTTGTTTTGTATTTGCAGCCTGTTATCAAATCCCCGCTCAGTCTTCTCTTCTCCAGACTAAATCATCCTGATTCTTCTCACCTTCTTCAGGTGTCAGGTTTTCTAGACTTTAACTCATTTCTTCTCTGAACTTTCGCCACTTTGTTCACATCTTTTTTTTTTTTTTTAATTATGATGCTTAAAAGTGGGCTCAGGATCCAGGCAGGGCCTCACCAATGCTGAATAGAGTGAAAATGTTGCATTCGGCCCTCCTGTTAACACATCTCTGCCTGCTACGTGCACTTATTTTTGAAGCAGTATTATACTGTCAGCTCATCCTGAGCTTGTGACCCACCATAACCCCCATATCCTTCTCTACAGTACTGCAGCCTAACCGGTTGTTCCCCAGTTTGTATTTGGGCATTTGATTGTTCCTTCCTAAGTGCAGGACTTTGCACTTGTCCTTATTGAATTTCATTCTGCTTTTTTCAAACCATTTTTCCAATTTGCAAGGCCATCATTCTGTTCTCTTATGGATCTGCTAAACCACACAGCTGGAAGTCATCTGCTAATGTCATAAATAACTTCTAGTTCTCTGACCTTATTCCCATTACATCTTGCCTTAGTCTGAGGGAACTACTTGGTTGCACCACTAATTTCCCTCTTACAACCTTGCTAGATTCCCATCTTCCTTCTGCTGCATAAGCCTTTTTTCAAAATTGTGATCCTCGCTCCTCTGGGCTTTTGTTTCCATCCATCTTTCACCTTAGTTTAAAACCTTCTTCAGTAGATTAGCATATCTATGAGCAAAGATGCTCTTCCCCTTCTTTATTAGGCAACGGTCATCTCAGCTTTCTGCAGGTCGTCTTCTTAGGATGCCACCTCATGGCTGACGAAGCCAGAGCTCTACAGGCCACATTGTACAACCGTACATTGATCTCTAGGATACAAGTGTCCCTTCGCAAGCTGGACCAGTGACTGGAAGGAGAAGTGAAAACTAAACCTATGCCCCTGTCTCACGCCCTCCAACCCAGAGCTTTGTAGTCACTCTTGATCTGTTCTGGATCAAACCTGGCAGTAACATATAGAGGAGCAGCATATGGGGTTAATAGTCAGAGGACTGGATGAGTCTTGGCAAGAATCAGGGATGTTTTGTGATTGTACAGGTCGGGAGGACTGAGGGCTGCCCGGTCAGAAGGGGCTGGACCATGACATTGAGGAGTGCCTTCCCCTGGAGCAGCAGTATAGCTAGGGTGGGGCAAATGGGGCACCAGCCCCTGGCACTGATGTAGAGGGGTCACCAGTATGGTCCGCTCCCCCCAGGAGTCTTTCCACAGCAGGCAGACGTGGCCAGTGGGAGCTGGGCAGGGGAGTGCCATGACCAACAGTGCATCTGGTGGAGGAAGATGGGTGGCAAGACACCCCTTTCACCTGGGGGGCTTTGCCATGGGAGGGTCATCCCTGCCAATGCAGGTAGGAGAGGGTGAACGAGGCACCAGGACAGGCCCCCAGCACTGCTGCCTCTCCCTTCCTGGCAGCACCCCAGCCCATGCAGTAGCAGCTGCCACTCAAGTGAGGAAAGCCCAGGCAGGTAAGACTCCTTTCCCTCCCCCACCCCCCACCGCTCTCCAGGAGTCTCCTTTCTTCACTACACCCCCACACCCACCGGGGACTGAAAAAAACATCAACTTCTGCCACGGAGACAGATGTTTCCTGGGTATCTGTGGCTGCTGTTCAGACTTCATCACATGTAGAAACCCGCATCATTCAGACAGACACTCTGCAGCTTTCAGCAGGTGGCTTTAGAGCCATCGCACTTCTGTTCCCCTGCTTTAGCCCTGCTGCTTTTCCAGTCCCAGACTGCAAGGAGAGTCTCTGGGATGGTGGTGAAAGCTGCCATCTAGTGATCCAAGCATCTATTACAAGCCTGATTCCTTTCTCCAGGTATAGTGCCTTCTCTCACCTACCAAGTGTTCTTCATGAAGAAACTGTGGACAAACACCATGCCTGGCAAGGATCCCATGGCTGACTCTATTTTCCACTATTATCAGGTACACCATGAGCCTGCAATGACTGGGGGGACCTCAGTTGACTCCGAAAATTGGTAATGGTTGTAGCCATGATATCCAGAAATGTTGGACTCAGGCTTGTTTCAAAGGCGGGGAGCAAGCTCACGGGAGCACCAGTTGTATCCAACATCCCTTGCCCTGGCCTCTGATGGCCAGGCCAGGGGTCTCGACTGGGGGATTGCAACCTCCAAGGGGGCACCACTGCCCTGCCTTTCCCCAGCCACTCCCTGCAGGATGGAAAACCCCTGCACTAGTGCCACTAGCCTCTGAGCTACCTTTGGCTTCCATGAGCAATTACCTCTTGGGACAAGCCAGCATATCCTTTCAAGTAGCCACCCTCTCCTGGGACACACAGTCATTTAGGAGGTGCTGGGTGATGGCAGCCGCCCCATCATGCTGCCAATGGCTTTCTTGTGCAGGAATTGCCCAAGTACCTGCGGGGCTACCACAAGTGCAGCCGGGAGGAGGTCTTGCAGCTGGCCGCGCTCATCTACCGTGTGAAGTTCGAGGACGACAAGTCCTACTTCCCCAGCATACCCAAGCTCTTGAAGGAGCTGGTGCCTCAGGACCTCATCCGGCAGCTCGCTCCAGATGACTGGAAACGGGTGAGCCACACTAAGCCATTCCCATGGCCCAACTCCTGGATATTCTTGTGTAACAGCGGTCATCTTACTCAGCTAAGGTTTCTGCTTGGGGCTGTACCATCCTCAGGGCCTCTACTGATCAGCCACAGCAAGGGAACCAGTAGTGCACCCCACCGAGGGGCTACACTTGCACCCTCTGTAGCTGTTACTACTAGCAGAAGAGAGGCCTTGCTACGGTCACTGTCCCAATGTGTGCAATGACACACAAGCACTCAGGAGAAGACAGCCTATACCCCTTTGCATGTACATGCAAGCCAGACAGGGAGGGAGAAAGGGATATTGATGCTTCCCATTTCCCAGGGGGAAAACCGAGGTGTCTGGAGCCACAAAAGTGCTTAGCACATCAGAGCTGGGAACTGACCCACAGCTCCTGTAGCTTAGGTTCATTCCTCCTCCACTAGACCACTCTGCTTCACAGCAGCAAAAGCCCTTAGGAAACAAATGAAACCTCCACAGTCTGAAAGCCCTACAGACTCCCTACAGGCATGTTTCTATCAGCTTAATGGCTGATACCCAGAGGAGTGCCCAGCGGCTCTCCATTAACACAGAAGACTTGATGGCGAAGTTTTGTGGTTTCTGGTAGCACCCATAAGCTCTCTATGTAACCAGCTGCCCTTTGCATTAACACATCAGCATTCTTGGTGGCCTCGGGAGCCCTGTGATAGCCCCCGTGTGCTTTCTGTTGCAGTCCATCGTGGCATATTACAATAAGCACGCGGGTAAATCGAGAGAAGATGCCAAGCTTGCCTTCCTGAAGATTGTCTTCAAGTGGCCTACGTTTGGATCAGCTTTCTTTGAAGTGAAGGTACAGGGAGGGAGGAGCGGGGACACAGGGAAATGGTGGGCTCCACAATCCCTCTCCAGGTGTGTGCTGGAAGGGGGAGCCGTGGAGGACCTCTCTTGCAGCGACCTGGGGTCACAGCAGAGGTTGCCAGGGGGCACAGCAATCAGAAACTCACTTTAGCAGAGCAGGACCTCATCTCACTCCTCTTTACATCCCCAGATGGCACTTGTCATAGGCAGCATCTGGGCCATCAAGGCATCAGTCCTTACTTGCAGTCCAGCACAGAGAAGGGAATGATGGCATCCACATTTTACCAACAGGGGATTAGGGTGCAGGACAGTTTGGGCCTCTGGCTGGGACTTGGGTTCCACGCTGGGTCAAACATCTTCTGCCAGGACTGACCAGACTAGGAGCAAAGCCAGGCAGAGCAAAGGGAAATGCTCAATTTAGCCCAGGGCACAAGGGCTGTGAAGAGAGAGGGGCCAGCTGGAGCTTTCCACCATGCCCCAGTGTCACTGGACCAGTTCCCTTCCCCGCTGCCTCCAACAGCAAACCCAGGAGGGGAAGGAACAGAAAAGCACAGAGCTTGAAGCCACCAATAACTTCCTTCTTCACTCACTTGGGTGCACATGGGCGGGTTGAGGGTCAGTAATTAACTGGACGGCTCTCCCCGTACCAGCAAAGAGGCTCTGATTCACTTGAAGTTTCTCTGAAGAATACCCCTGAGCACCGAAACCACTCTTGTTGCTCTTTCTGTTCCCCCTGTCACGTCATGTCCTTTATTACAGCAAACCACAGAGCCAAATTACCCAGAGATCCTTTTAATTGCCATCAACAAGCATGGAGTCAGCCTCATCGATCCCAAAAACAAGGTGAGCTGGGCACCGTGGGCAAGGAATGGGCTGCAAGGGGCAGGACATCCTGCTACAGTCAATGTCCTGTTGTGTGCGGTGACATATAGGCACTTAGGACAAGATGGTCCATGCCCTAGGCATTTACATGCTGGCTGGACTGAGGGAGGGAGAAAAGGAGATTTATTATCCCCATGCTAGGCCCATGTTCCCAAACCTGTTGTGGGGAGAAAGGCCTGGAGGGGCCGCAGAAAAGCAGCCTGATTGTCAAAGGTACAGGGCAGTGTGTAATGGGATGTGCCCAACTGGGGACATGACAGCTGTGCTTCCCCCCCAAAAAACAATCATTACCCCAGGTCCTAAGGGGATACAGAAGGTGGGGTGAAAATCCAGATCTGTATTCATTGCACCAGCATTTCTGGGGCTCTTCAGCTTGAGGTGGGGTTCGCTGTGGCTCCTGCCAGCCTTTAGGGGTGGTAACACTGACTGCTAGCCATGTAGTCTCCCTTTGGACAATACAGTGCAGTAGTCCATGTGCTCAGTGGGGTACCCCAGAGGAGAGCAGGGCCCTGTCCCCATCTCTTCCCCCTCCTCAGCAGGGCCTGCGGCTCTCGACTGCGTGAGGTTTGGCCTCACCTTATGGTGCCTCTGGAAAAGACGAGAGGTTTGGCTCCCATGCATCCAGGACCCTAAATAGGAGAGGACCATCAGGCTCTGCAACAGCCACTGCATTCATTGTGACACCTTAGTTGCAAGGATGTGTGTAACCTGCATCTGCAGCTTGGCTACACGATGACACAATAACTCTGCAAGCCCCCTCGACTGCCGATGGGGGAGAGGGGGATGTAGGGAGGCCTGAGAGGCTATAAACAGGCTTCTCCGGGTGAAATAGAGACCTGGAAAATTGAATACAAGCACAACATCCAGCCACTAAGATGTGTTATGCAATTGTCCTTCGAGAGGAGGAGGGTGGGGACTGCCCATGCACCATCACCAAGCCTGAGTAAAGCACTAATTCCTTCCCCAGCCCTTCCATGTTAGGGAGCCGTGGATCCGGCCCAAGGAGAGCCGGCCTCCGTGAGCTCCTATGTACGACATTCACCCCTCCCATCCCATCAAGTCCAGCCTCCTGTCTCCCGCACGAGTTCAGAGCAAGTGTCTGAAACACAGCAGTCTTTTCCTCCTGATTTCTCAGGGAATGGGCATATGGTCAGGTCGTCGCTGGGGTGCTAATACTGCATGTCAGCTGCCTGTGTGCACTCCCCAACCCATGTCAAGTGGGAAGAGGTTTACCCCTCAGTAATAAAAGTGGGATCGGCAGCCTTGCTTTTATCACAGGATAAGAGCCTACATGCAGGCAGTGATGGTAAAGCAGCTGACATGCTGGCTTCCCTTGCAGTAGCTGGCTCTTGTGCTCAGCACCCTTAGGTGGGGCGGCTGGGTTCCACTTTCCCACCTCCATAAATGTTCCTGGGTCTTTGTGGTGGAAAATGCCGAAGGACGGGATTAAGATGCAGCTATCAGGATGCACTAAGTAGTCTGTGCTTCTGCCCCTGGCAGGATATCCTCATCACTCACCCCTTCACCAAGATTTCCAACTGGAGCAGCGGCAACACGTACTTCCACATCACCATTGGCAACCTGGTGAGGGGGAGCAAGCTGCTCTGTGAGACGTCCCTGGTAAGAAGAGTTGGGGCAATGTGGGGAGAAAAATTTTGCCTTGTGGAAGAGAACGGCACGTTTCTAGAACTGGCCGGGTTTAAAGTGGCTGGTCCAGGCTGCTCAGAGAGTGGGAGGGATGGAGACAGATTGAGAGGAAGAAAGGCACAGTGGTCGGACATGCATAATACAGCACATGGCAGCATGTATATCAGCACAGGGTGGAGCTAATGATCTGCTCACGGAGGCCAGGCCCGCCCATGGGGCAAGTGGGGGAAGCTCTTGGAGAGGATCATCAAGGAGCACATCTGTGGGGGCCAGCAGGGGAGATCATGCTCAGGAGTAATCAGCATGGCTTCATCAAAGGCAGGTCCTGCCAGACCAACCTGATTGCCTTTTATGACCAAGTAACTAAATCCTTGGATGATGGTGTCGCCGTGGACGTAGTCTTTCTGGACTTTCAGAAGGCCTTTGACACTGTCTCTCACCCCATCCTCATCAATAAATTAAGTGACTGCGGCACTGATGCCTGCACAGTTGGATAGGTAAAAAATTGGCTGATGGGGCGCACCCAGAGAGTAGTGGTGGACGGGTTGTACTCAACCTGGCAAGATGTGAGCAGTGGGGTCCCCCAGGGCTCGGTCCTCGGGCCCGCACTGTTTAACATCTTCATCAGCGACTTGGACGAGGGGGTGGAAAGCACGCTGTCCAAGTTTGCTGATGACACTAAGATGAGGGGCGAGCTGGACACACTTGAAGGGAGAGAGAGGCTGCAACTAGATTTAGACAGACTACAAAAGTGGGCAGATGAGAATAGGATGGGGTTCAACGTAGACAAATGCAGGGTGCTGCACCTTGGGAGAAGG
>NW_005842013.1:236887-244794 GCF_000455745.1 Alligator sinensis | reverse complement strand
CAGGTGGTCAGGCGAGATGATCTGTTCAGGTCCCTCCTGACCCTAGCTACTATGAAACTATAAGTGGTGGTAGCACCTTTGAAGTCAGCGGACCTGCTTTGTTTTGCATCGGTGGTAGATTAGTACACGAATGGCAGCACAGATACCTCTGCAGCTGTTGCAGTGGACTTGGTTGCCACCGCATCTGCTGACTCCTTCAAGTGGAGCCAGGGTGGTGAGATGGTCGGACGTTTTGCCAACCAACTGAGTCATAGACCTGTAGAGTCACAGAGAAGCTGGCTGGAAGGGACCTCCAGAGGTCATCTAGGCCAATCCCCTGCCTGAGGCAGGATCATCCTGATCCAAACCATGCCAGACAATCCATAATCTCAACTCTACCTAAGACCACTATCAACCGCAATACAACACAGACATCACATGCTAACCTGCCACAGGTAAAGCAGGGGGACCCCGGCAGCCAACATCCTGCTTCTATAAAAGGTTGTTAATATGCTTGAGAGATCCCCAGGGCCATGCCCCCCACTGCAGGGGAAGGCAACCCTCCCCACCACCCCAGTACATACCAATCTGACGATGGAGTAAAATTTCTTCCTGACCCCAAATATGGCATCAGTCTGAGCAAACGGGCAAGACCCTCCTGCCAGCAACCTCCAGCTTTGGTCCCAGCAGGAGCAGTGGCACAGCCCAGTCAAATCTCCAGTGTTGGCTGTAGCCAACACCCAGTGCCTCTCAGGGTGGCTTAAAAACACATGTAGCAGAAATAGGCAGCAAGCAGGCTGCATTGCCATCGCAGCAGTGCACAGCTGTGGATTTTGATACTGGACTATGGCACAGTGAAGAGCAGATGTGCTGTGGGCCCAGATGGGGCCTTGAATCTATTCCCCAGATCCTGCGCCCAGGCATTGCATAAACATACAGGCATTACCAGACGGTGTATGTACCCAGAGCTCAATGCCCTGTCTCCAATTGCAGCCGGGACCAGGAAACTCTAAAAACTCCAGTGTTGGGCAGCGTGGGATAATCTGTCTGCCTCGTTAGAGCCAGCCATTCCCCTTTAATGGGTAGCTATCAACTGAAGCTCCAGTTATGAGGTCCAGGATCCCCGCCAGCAGTTGTGTTGTCACTGGATACTCTGGATAGTCTTGAGATCCACAGACACATCCGGTGCCACTTTGAATCCCTTTGCCTCAACTGATTCCTGTGCCCCAAGTCTCACAGTTTGATGGAGTCTTGTGTGAAAAAACAACTCCGTTCATTGGCTGTGAATTTGGCACTTTTTCAGGGACCGTGGCTGGCTTCTTGTTTTGGGCAAGGGTTGGGGTGCGGGGCATCCCCTGGGGAACACACGGAAAGGTGGAAAGGTGGGGAGAGGGCAGGGGTGGTTGGGGATGGGCTTGGAAATGGGGGTGGGAAGGTGGGGAGAGGACAGGGGTGGTTGGGGATGGGCTTGGAAATAGTTGCTTTCAGGCAGCATGAATGAGCAAGCAGGTGTAAGGCTGTAGAGGTGGGCGACATGTCTCATCTCCCCTTGCTTTCTGCCAGGGCTACAAGATGGACGACCTCCTGACATCCTACATCAGTCAGATGTTAACAGCCATGAGCAAACAGAGGAGTGCAAAGGGGAGCAAGTGAATTGAAAGAAGCCCCTGGCAGGTGACCCTGGAGCTAATTCACCAGCTGGGGCCGGTGGGGTATCCCTGCAGCTGGGGGAAGACCTTTTCCTCCCAGATGTGGAAAATGAGCCGGACTCCACATGGCAGCTCTTCAGACTCTGACATGGAGGGCTCGAACCCCACCTCCCCTTCCAGTGAGGATGACTATCTATGATGATGACCTCCAAACTCCTCCTCTCCAGCTGTTGAACCCCACTGCGTTCTAGACCTCAAAGCTTTCCAGGTGACGCCACCGCTCTCAGACAGTGACTGAGCAACAGAGAAACTCCAGCAGGATATTTATCATGGCACCAAGAGAATGAACTGGTGAAGGACTGTGAGGAAAAGATGAATCACTCTTCATAAGGAGAAACTGATCCAGATGTTACAGGTTTCTGAGATGTTCCAGGCCTCAAAGAGTTGCAGATCACTAATGCAGCCCTACTCCAGCATGAAGCAAGATCCTGTGAGCAGCCCAGGGCTTATTTTGGCTGTTACAAAAGACCATCCATTTTCTGTTCTTAAAAAAAAAAAGGTGCATTAAAATAGGATTAAAAGTAGGTGAAAAAAAACACATATAGAACAGGACAAACCACATGTAAAACAGGTGGTATCGTGAATGCACTGAAGATTGGGCGCATTTTGCTAGAAGTATTTAAAGACCAAGTTTTGAAGTTCTGGTTCTTATTCTTTTATTTATTTAATTTAAAAAAAAAAAAGAAAAGTTAAAAAAAACCCCACAAAAACGCTGGTTTCTGGCAGGCTGACTCTGGGGAAAGTCAATAGGAAGGCCTTGCTCAGCTCCAGAGGACTAACCCAGTAGACTCACTCAGAGATACACCTTCAAAAGGACAAGACTGAGGTTGAATGGCCATAGGTCAAGCTTTTCTAACCTGAGAGCAGCCTAAAGCTCAGCACCCAATCCTGGTGGAGCAGCCTGGGAATGAAGCTGCTGAGATCAACTGACCCCCCACTTTCAGACTGCACCTAGGAGGAGCGTGAGTTGTAGCTAGAAGGCTACACATAGAAGAAAGGGTGCCCAGCTTTAGGTCCCCAGGTCTGGAAAACCTCAACTGAACCATGCCACGGTGTGTGCAACCCTGCATGTTTCAGGCGCACTGCCGTTCCTTTCTTTGCAAAGCAAATGCAGTGCAGCGTTGCATGCATTTCAGCTGCGCTCACTGCACAGTTATTGTGTTACATCAGTCTGAGGTGATGGAGGAGGGCAGAGATGCTGGAAGTGAAGAATAAACTCTGTGTACCAATCTAGTAACAGTCCTTCTTGTCTGATTTGCCCCAGCAATGGTAGGCTGAAACCCTCCCAAATCCCAATTTTGACTGGTTTCCATCTCTCCGTTAACTAAACCAAGACTTTACTGCCAGCCAGCCCCAAGCTCTGGGGAGCATCTAGATCCAGAGCTGAGCTCTGTGGTGTAGAAACATCTCTCCCTTTTAAATGTAGCCCTTCTGAGCAGGTGAGGATGCTGCTGACAGACAGGTGCAACGAAGGCTAAAAAATTGGCCCTGGCAATACAAATCCAAGTGTTTCCCAATGCAGAAGAAACAACTTGTTGCTCGCCTCATACAAAGAGCTCAACACCTCTATAATCCTCCCCAAGATCACAGGCTATGTCCACCTGATCCTACAAGTGGCCTCCAATACACAAGATGCCCCTGAGATGCCCCCTGAGCCTCTTCTCCCAGCAGCACTGAGTTTCAGCGGCAGGTAGGGACATCACCTTCTGTTTTAGGAGGTTTCATGTTGCATGGATGAGCAATAGAGATAACTGCAAAGGATGTGTTTGTTAGAACAAGGTGGGGCCACGTACAACCAGAGAGAGCACAGCAGGTTAGACTGGAAAGGCCCCAAAATCTAAGTCTAAACAGAATTCATGCATTGAGCACATCTGATCATCTCTTGTGTCCTATATCTGTAACAAAAGACCTCAATCAGTTGGGTCCTCTGGTGAGGTGGGAATCGACCGACTTCAACGGGTTTTGGGTGTGGTCTCTGGTTTGCACAGCAGGTTTGCCACCTGCCAGTCAAGTCCTTCACGTCTGGGGCTGTTGTGATCAAACATCTTAAAGATGGAAGGGACCTTACGCATCCTACCCAACGGCTGGCTTTGCTGCACCTAAATGATGGCACAGGTACTCCGTGTGTCACCAGGTAAAGTGCAGACAGGGCTCAAAGTGTTGTGTGGCTCCCAACAGGCTGCGCTAGAAAGGAATGAGTTTGAAAGAACGTGGCATCAGGCGAGGCCATAGGACAATTTTGGTCCTGGTGCCACTAATGCTGAGCGGCTCTCCATAGAAATGGGCTTGGTTCTCTTGGCACCTTTGGGTGAGCTGGGCTAGTTTGATAAGAGCAATCTCCTTTTTTAACTCTACAAAGTCCTAATCCCAGTAACTTCCTCATCTGCTTCCCCTGTTCTGCTTTCCTTCCATTCCTCTGCTCTCAGCACATACTGTTCATTGTCACGGCCTCGTTATGCGCAAAAAGCAAGTCTTCCCAAGGGGCCGGTACCAAATTAACTCCTGCTATAGTGCACGAGACACAGTAGCATCCTGGGGTTAAAGAGGTGATCCTCCCTCCCACCTCCTCCCCAGCCCAGGTTGTTCCACCAGCCGAATACAACCACTGGGATGCAATTTTGCTCCAACTCCCACCAGAATCAATCAAAGCAACTCACCTGAAGCGGTGTGCCTTGCCCTGAGATAAAAGCAGCATGAAAGCAGAACTGAGCTCCCTGCATCGCCACCATCATTGGCACTTTCCAGGTGAAACTCCCCCTACCAACTGCAATGCTTAATATTTCACCAGTGACCCACTGCAGCCTGCTGCCCTGTCCCAAACCAGGTACTCTTCCCTTCCAGCTGCCTACTCCAGAGGTCTCCAGCAGTGTCCAGCTGTCTAGTGCTCTCACGCGCAGTAGACAGTACAACATATCACTGTTCTCAATGGTTGTGCCACCTAGAGCCATTCACCACTGTGCAGGTTGTCATGCAACGGCCTCGTTAACACGTACCGCTCGTGCTCCCGGTCGTAATTATCCTGAGCGTGTGTTTCCTGTGTCCGAAGTCCGTTTGGAATCCATGTGTGTGTCATACCGTGTGTGTCTTAGAGCCTGTTTGTTTGTATTCACACAAGTGGTGTAACATGAAAACTTCTGTCCCGGTGAAATACTCTAATAAAAAAAATAAAATAAAACCGTGCATGGGAGGCTCTTCACTGAGCGATTGAAGGAGCTTCTTCACTTTGGCTTAATGACGAGAAGGCAATGGGAAGATCATTGCTTGCAATGACCCCCCTCGGGAGAAGAGCCGTGGTATCAACAGACTCCAATGGCTGGTAGCTAATTATAGCTCACTCGGGCTGCCTATGAGGTGCAAATTGAACTCCAGTGGGAGGTGGAGTGAGGGTAATTAGCCACTGGAATAAATTTGCAAGGAACGTGATGGACTCTCAAACCACTGATGCCTTTCAAGTGAGACGCGAGGTCTTCCTAAGAGGTATGTCAAGCCATTGACTTAATGCAACACAGGCCTCTAAGTGCAAGTCTTGGCCGTGAGGGCCTGCAAATCTGTCAACCCCCAGAAGAGTGCTAGCAAAATGTATATATTCACCATGTCTTGCCATCAGCTGAAACCCGGGAAGGACATAGGTGTTGCAATGCCTAACTTCCACACAGCCTGCCAGCTCAGCCCAGGTAGGGAACCCAACCATTAACACCAGCACACGTACACCCAATCCCCAAAAACGTTGCCCCCTCCCTGATCTTTTTCAGCCAGGCCTAATTCAGTAGGTGAACTCAGCCCACCTCTACACCTGGGCCCCGCCGGCCGCGTGAGCAGTGGAAGGTGCATTTTGCGACTCCTGCTAGAGGGAAGTCTGTGCATCTGCAGGGATAGGCTGCAACTGAGTGAGGGCTTTAAAGCTCTCCATGGTGCCAAAATGTTGGTCTTACGGGTCTGAAGAGGCTGAGCCTCAATCCTTGTGTGGCTCCAGCCATTGCTTTTGGCAAGCAAATGTTACCCCGCAGCAGGGCAAAGAGAAGCACGCAGAGTGAGGATTTACTTGTCCGCTGTCCCTTCAGCCCCCTCCATTTCTGTAGACATTGCTCATTCTCATCATTTCCAGCCTTTTGCCCAGAGGGAATTTTGTTTTACTGCTTAGACGTTCCCGAAACCCGATGCCGAAACCCAATGGCCGTGATGCTACGAGAGCTGACGTCTTTGTCTCTTCCTCTGGGCTGGGAGTTTTATTTAGCAGAAAAAGCCCAGCTCTTCAGGGGCTACAGGAGCTGTACACCCATGTTGAATAACAGGCGCCATGGGCCTTCCTCCCAGGCCTGCAGGGGAAGATGTGAGCTCATAACAGCACCCGAGCGCATGAGCTCAACTTTATTTAAAATAGCAGCCGCCGTTTACAAAGAAACGCGTCATTGCATGTTCAAGTACAGGTTGTATGGCTTAGTCCTAGAAAGCGCCGACCCCCCTCCCCACACAGAGAGGGAAAACCGAGGGCTGAGGCCCACCATGGGAATCCAGCAACCACCTGGATTTAGGGCCAATGATAAGGGATGCTGTGAAGGGGAAAGGTTTGGGGGGTGGGACTCATGGGCAAGTCAGTGCAGCACAGATTGTGCACTAGGTTTATAGTCATGGGGGTCACCTCTCCAAAGTGCTGAGCCCCCATTTCCAAGACCATGAGTGAGTCCCCACATGCTTGGCCTCTCTGGGGAGGCTGCCCTAAGAGGAGATGTGCTTCTTCCTCTCTCCTGGCAGGGCTGAGGCAGAGCAGGGTGGAGTGAAACGTGGCATCGCCCTCTCCCTAGGCTGTACCTATGTTGTGGGCAGACACGGGACTCTCAACTCCATCCTCCGCCCCATATGGCACCAAGACACGCAGCCTTCACATGCTGCTGCAGCAGCACATGTGGACTATTCAGATGCACACAGTATGGAGCAGCCTTGACCATGCCAAGGTCTGAAGTGGGGGTTGCCAGGAGAGGCAGGAGACACAGGGCACAGCCCAGAGGAGGGGCAAGCAAGGTGAAACATGGGACAAGTTCTCTGTAATGTGCTCAATCTGCTGGGAAACTGCAGGGCTGAGACTGGGGGATTCAGATGCTTAGTGGAGGCAACCAGGTGGAAGGCATGCCTCTGCCACCCCGGCCCTCTGGGACGCGAGGGTGAGGATCTGCATGGTGCCTTGGGGCTTTACACACCCATTTCCCACTGGTGTCAGTGGGAACTGGGTGGCCAAAGCTCTTCAGCAATCCCAGCCGCCCTCTTTCTCAAGGAGTGGCAAGCGGGAGGAGTGTCATGCAGCAGGGCCCTTCCACCAGTGGTGCCGTCACCCCCAACCACACTGGGGCCCTACTGTGAAGGAGGTGCTAACCCATTGAAACCACATGCTCTTCTTGGGCCCGGCCCAAATCCCAGTAAGACCAGTGGTGTGGCACTTACTGACTTTGATGGAGTTTGGATCAAGTCCGCTACCTCCCGACCCCTCGCAACACCCCGGATGAGCTGGCTGCCACCCTACCCAACCCTCAAGGCTGTAGCTGGGGCCGCCCCTCACCGCAGCAAGGGGGACGGTGACACGCAGCTTCTCACCTGGAAGCAGGTGATTGCAGGGAGCCTGGCCGAAGTGCTCTGTACAGAGTGGCTCTAGTTCTCCACATAAAAATACATTTAAAAAAACACGGGTGTTATGCACTTGGGAAAAGCCACATTTCCATGAGACTTTTTCTGATATTAAAAGAGTGGGTGGGGGCACTGAGACAGGCCCAGCTCTGTCTCGAGACCCCCTTCCTCTTATGTCTCAGTTTCTGGCTGCACATGCTTGCCCATCCATCCGACTTCCCAAGCAACCTCCAAGAGCTGCCACCAGGAAGAGCCATCTAGGAGGAGTCCGAGGCATGTAGGAAGAGAAGGGCATCTCATGGGCATCAAGGTGTGGGCCAGAGGTGTGAGGCATCTTGGGCTTATCCATATTCCCCTGCCAATCTCCAGTCCTAAGCTGGGACCTCTCAGCAGGCATGAGGGTGGCCCCTCTCACTTCAGTTACTTGCAGTCACCCTGTACTGAGTACCCAGGCCAATGCCTTCGTGGAGCTTTAGCTTCTGGGCAACATCCATTCTCTGCACCGTGGGCCGGGTATCCACACCTTGGGGCTTGCTCCCTTAGACCAGCACAGATGGCAAATCATTGAGCTCTGAAAGAGAGAGGCTGTTCATGGGACTGCTG
>NW_005842013.1:234171-236856 GCF_000455745.1 Alligator sinensis | reverse complement strand
CTGCAAGCCGTGGGCAGCCTGTTGTGTCAGCAGCTCGGTGTGAAGTCACCAAGGTGGTGGGAAAGGACATGCTTTTCTCTGCCAGGGCAAGTTTTGGTTAGATGGGTTTGCCAATGTGTTTTCAAGCATCCCAAATAGTGCAGCACTGCCCTGGTGAGAGGTGGCTGCTGGGCTTTGGCTATTAAGTACTGAGAAGGTGAAGGTCCACCTGAACCTAAGCTCACCAGTCTGGTTAGATGATGGCCCACCAGCTTAGCCAACACCACACAAGCGAGTGATGTGGTTGGCATCTCCTTCAGCCACCTTGGACTGCCCACCCTGAATGACTAGGTCCCCTTTGCCGCTGCGCCAGCTGGGCACTGCCTTTGACATGGGCAGGGCTTGTGAGGTGCCGCATCCCCCTACCATGCTGTGCAACATGGAAGTGCCCCACGTTCAGTGAGTACGCACCCACACAGGGGAATACACAGCTGCCGCGGCCCCGCAGGCCTGACTCACCAGTCCGAAACTTGTTGTACGTGCTGTTCTCCAGCACCGTGCCGCTGTTGTTGGAACAGCAGGAGCAGCTCTGCTCCCTCCACCTGGGAAAAGCAAAATGCATGGAGATGGCCTGGTGAGGTGAAGGCTGGGTCCAGCCTCTGGAAAGGACTAAATGCTCTGCCTGGTGGGCTCACTGGCACACTGCACTCCACGAGGGCTGTGCAAAACAGCATCGTTCTCATTCGACTTCCGTTTCGACGATTCGACGGAACAATGTTTCGTTTCCAGTTTTGTTTAGTTTCAAAAGCACTGTTCCGTTTCGTTTCATCGAAACTGTTTTGCTGTTTCGACGCTGTTTCGATGTTTTGCCCATAGGTTATTATGGGGAAACATAAAATGCAGGAGGCAGGCAGATGGGGGCCCGCTGGCACCCCTGGGAGGGCTGCTGGGGCTGTGCCTGAGTCCTCCTGGGGGTGTGACCCCTGGATCTGCCGGCCAGATGAGAGAAGGCAGGTGCTACCACCTGGGACCAGCACGGGGAAGAACACTGCTGCCGCCGGACTGAGGAGGCAGCACCCAGCTCCTCTCATCTGGCAGGCAGACTAGGGGCTCCCTGCACCCTCGAGAGGGCTGCAGGGCTGTGCTAGCGTCCTCCCGGGGGTGCGTGGACCCTGATCTCCCTGCTGGGTAACAGGAGCCAGTTGCTGACACCCGGGGCCAGCAGCAGCACTGATCTTCCTGGTGCTGGGTGCGGGCTGCGCCCACCACCTGTCTGTCATCTGGCAGGCAGATCAGGGGCCTGCACCCCCGGGAGGAGTCCGGCACAGCCCCTGCAGCCCTCCCAGGGGTGCGGGGAGCCCCCATTCTGCTTGCCAGATGACAGAAGGCTGGTGCTGCCGGCTGGGACCGGTGCCAAAGCCAGTAAACCTGGCTCCGAAACTTGAAACTTTTGAAGCATTTCAAGTTCCCTTGTTTCGTTTCGAAGCTGTTTCAAAGGCTTTTGTTCCATTTCAATTTCACTGTTTCGAGCTCAAAACACATCAAAACAGCTTTGAAACGAAATGCCGGGCGAAATTTCACTACACAACCAAAATGCAGCCTCTACTAGGCTAGAGAATTGGTCTCTCTCTCTGTCTCTCTCTCTCTTTCTCAATCCCCCAGTCATTTTTTGGTATAAACTCTGGGACAATGCCTGTCTTTGCTGTCCTGTGTTAGCCAGGCATGCTAGGGCCCTGCTCTATAACTGGAGCCCTGAAGGGACCATGTGGCACCAAGGAAATGGTCTCCAAGGTACCTAGGAAACTTAGGAACCGAAACCCCTTTTCCCAAAAGGATTTGCTGCCTCGCAGCCTCTTTGAAGTAGAGCATAGGCATTCTGGAAAAGCTGCCTAAGAAGAAGGATGCCGTCAGCGTGCTGGTACCACCCACGTGTCAGGTGGAGGGGCAGGGTTGGCTTTACCACTAGACGTGTGCAGATTAGGGTGGAAGCGTGCACAAGGGCTCCCAGCAAAAGGGCAGCTGGGAGGGGATTCGAGCAGCACAGTACTTACCAATGCAGAGCGAAAATGAGTGCGATGAGGAGGATGGAGAGCACGTCTGTGAGGACCCACATGGTTCTGTAGTCCCTTGGTGTCTGCAAGAGAAACACAGGCAGCGCTGAGGAGCAGCGATGCAGCTCACCCCATACTCACACGGAGCAGACGGCACCACGGTCTTGCCATGAGATTCAACTCAACTGAATGAACTGGCTGCTGCTTGGGAAGCTTCTGTCCAGACGGCCTCACTCGGCAGGCAGTGAGCTGTGGTCTTAGACAGGGGTAAGCCCCTTTTCCACACCATGGGCTACTTCTCTCTTTACTTGAGGCCTGAGTCTTTAAGCCCCACCAAGACCTGCCTCTAGTGCATCCCTGCTCTGGGCTGGGCCCATCTTGCCAATGGTACATTCAGTCTCATTTCTGCTGGTACTCAGAATATGGGCGCTAGATCTAACCCATTGTTGATCATAGAATCCTAGAAGTCGGGTCGGAAGGGACCTTGGAGATCTTCAAGTCCGACCCCCTTCTTGGGCAGGAAGAAAACTGGGCTCAAATGGCCCCAGCCAGGTAGGCATCAAGCCGCTTCTTAAAGACCCCCAGGGTAGGAGCCAGCACCACTTCCCTTGGAAGTCGGTTCCAGATCCTAGCCGCCCTAACTGTGAAGTAGTTC
>NW_005842013.1:201818-233601 GCF_000455745.1 Alligator sinensis | reverse complement strand
CCCAAATTTTGGTATCATCAGCAAATTTGAACAGGTTGCTTTTCACCCCGTCGTCCAAATCACTGATAAAGAAATTGAACAGCGCGGGCCCAAGGACCGAGCCCTGGGGGACCCCGCTGCCCACTTCCCCCAGGTCGAATATGACCCGTCCACCACCACCCTCTGAATACGACCCTTCAGCCAATTTGCAATCCATCTGACTGTGTAGGCATCGATGCCACAGTCGCCTAGTTTTTTAATGAGGATGGGGTGGTCGACAGTGTCAAAGGCCTTGCTGAAGTCCAGAAAGACTACATCCACGGTGACACCTGCATCCAATGCTTTTGTGACCTGATCGTAAAAGGCAATCAGGTTGGTCTGACAGGACCTGCCCCTAATGAAACCGTGCTGGTTGCCCTTGAGCATCATCATGATCTGTGGGTCAAGGGCACCCCCTTGTACCAGACTGCCTGGTATGAAGAGGTCAGGGTAGCTAGTGATCCCCTGCAGGGGACCTTTACACTGCCCCATATCCCTAGGGGCTGGAGTGTTCCCAGGCAAGGTGGAGAAGACAGGGAGCATCAGTGGTGAAGACCAGAGCAAGGCACCAACCCAAGGCAACACCTTGCCTTGTGTTACAAGGCTCCCCTCCACCTCTCCTGCCCCACCATACTGCATGGTGACCATGAACAACATCTCCAGTCAGGGTCTTTAGAGCCCCTCACTACTGGAAGAGCTTTTTGTCTTACCATAAGGAAAAGAGGCTGGTCAAGGTCCTTCAGGGAGTGTGCGGCGTTGGTGGTTACCGAGTGGGCACCAGCACACCAAGCCAGAGAGAAGAGCCACGGCTCATCGATGACGTAGAGGTTGGTGGTGATGTTGGCCTCGGCGTATGTCCTTTAAAACACCAGTGCATGTAAAAAACATTAAGGGTGCGCGGTTTCCATCTGGCACGTGCCAGGGAAGTTCTGGGTGGCAATTAGCCGGGGTGGCTTCTTGGAAAGGAGACAGAGTGGGAGCAAAGGGGCCAAGAGTTGCCAGTCAATTGATTATGTACAGACACAGGGTTTGTTCTGATTGGCCACATTAACAACGACTGGTCCTCTGAGGATAATCACATTTGAATGGCAAGTACAAGAACAGGGTTCTTTGTGTCTGCCATTCAAATATTACACACTTATATATGCATTTACACTTATATACATTAAAGCATAATGAAGGGATAGCATACATAATAAAATCAGAATAATACATGTTTTACAAGATATCTCTATATCTCTAGATATAGATCTATAAATCTATATAAGATTATATATCTATATCTTATATCTATATAGAAGATAGATCTGTAGATAGATAGCTATATCTATCTATCTATATCTATATCTAGAGATATAGATCTGTAGATGTCTTATATAGATTCAATTTATATGGGTTAATACATCATCATTAGCTGTTTCGTCAAATGGTTAATCGATTGCTCTACAGCCCAATGGGTCAAAAGTTTGCCTATAAGCCTGACCTATGAGTATCGATACCACTTTCTACTGATGTGTTTATGATCATCTATAAAACCTGCTACTTATATCTGTATTGTACTCAGTGGTCTACGGACCACTTGCCCAATCTTTAATCATTGCCAATCTGCCCCTGAACAAGGAGCAAGGCACTTGTTCTAAAAAGCTTTATTAAAAATGTCAGCCTTTGCTGCTGTTAAGTTATACTGCAGACGGTAGGACGCTAAATGTTAGTCACTCTAATTAGCATTAGAAAATGCTGAAGGGTTTTCCATTCTGAAATGATCAAGTGCTAGGATTTGGGACAAGTGAAGTGCATGCAAGGAAAAGCAGCAATTCCGCTCACTAAGGGAGAACATGTATCAGACCTGAGTTTTCTGGGAAAAAAGAATTGTTTGGGCAAAATAACGAATGAAATCCAACACCTTCACATGTGAGATTTTCCAAGACTTCCCCCTTACTAGAAACATGTGTTTGCTCTCCTCTAGCCAGCCACCAGAGGGGGATGGTTACTAGCTGAGACCTTACCGTGTCGTGGTGATGTTATTAAAAATGGGCAGATTCGCATTGTGCATAACATGAGACCTTCTCACGCGCTCTTATTTAAGTGCTGTTAAAACAGTTGTCTGGAGCATAGGGGAAGGGTGCAATCGAGCTGGATGCTGACAAAGAAATAAAATTATTCCCAATTCACCAAGAAATTCGAACACAAGCAGGTTGAAGCTTGGCCGTGGGCATAACTAGAATTAAAGGAGGCCGGACAGCTGTGTTGCTCATGTCACGCGTTAACATACATTGGGTTCAACACCTGCTGACTTAGGGACCAGTCCAAAACCCAGTGCAGTTGCTGGAAAAGCAGGGAGTCAGGACACCTGGGGCGGTTTTCAATTACTTCTACCATTCATGGTGGTCTTGGCAAAGTGTCAGTTAGCATGAGGTGGGCTTCAGCGGGGGTTGGAGTTATATGCCCCGAATCATACAGATGCCAGGTTCATTGCACATCCATACGGATGTCAGGTTCATCCCACCTCCATACGGATGCCAGGTTCATCACTCAGTCAGCAATGCATTTGTGATGGCACAGCCATAAGCGGGGCCACGTGTCTAAAACATACACCTCGGAGGCTGCAGAGAGGCAGCGCCACCCATCTGGGCTCTGCACCAAGCCCTGGGTTGCCTACTACATTTAAGGCTCAAGCTGCAACCTACCGGATATCTTCACTGGACATTTGGGTGTAAACCAGATTGAGCTTCACAATATTATATCTCAATAGCTCATCAACCGGGACCGTTCTCCCCACTGTTTGCTGAAACCCAGGAGCTACGGACTGAACAAAGGACCTCATCTCATCCTCCAGCCACAGGACCTGTGGGTGACAGCAACAGGGAGTGAGCTAAGGCTGACTTTACTCAGCAGCCCCTGCCTCCCGCATTCACAGATTCACAGAAATTTAGGGCTGGAAGGGACCTCGCGAGATCATCGGGTCCAGCCCCCTTGCTCTGGGCAGGAATACTGCTGGGGTCATTAAAACATGATAGACAGACCCAGGCAGACCCTCTGTGGCCCTTGTCATGTGATCCTTTCATTGTGGGATCTCACAGCATCTGGCACATGTTCATTAAGATTTGTGTTGCCTACCATGAATCTTACACTTCGCTCAGGGCCCTGCCTCACAACTAATAATGCCCATAAAAGCAGTGGTGCTACTCAATGAGCAGCTGGGCAAGGGAAGGATGCTAGAGTCCGGCCTTTGGGAATTATGTCTTTAAAAGGTGCTGGGTCCCTGGGGAAGTCCGTCAATAAAGCTGGATGAGCCACATCCTTGGTGGTGAAGTCAGTGGTGTGACACTGTTTGACACCCCCTCATGCCCTAGCTACACCTGAACCTACACATGGCACCAGGAAGGGAGAGCGACATCGTCATACCAGATGGGGCTTAATCCCCGAGTCGCTGATCACTTCCAGCGTCCTGTTGATCCACGTGTTCCTGTACGGATGCTGCTCCGGGGGACGGTAGAGATCAAAGATCACGAGTTTATTCTGACGCTCGGCCAGGCTTAAGAAATGACTTAGTTTGTAAACGGACTGATTCATGGCCTGTTTCTGTTCTGCCACTGACAGCGTGCCCATATAGGAGAAGGGTCTGTCCTAGAAAGAAACAGATACCCAGGGAAATACATGAATTCATCCTGGCGGAGAGGGCAGCATGCAAATAGGTCATACATCTCGATGACAGAAATAACCTGGCATTGTTGCTCCGCGGGGTAGAAGCTTGCACTTCCCTAGGGGGCTGCTCTACTTTTCGTCTCCTGCCCCTTGTCGGTATTAAGGTATTCTCTCCATTAATCCCTACTTAATATTATGAGCCCAGGTCTTGGATTCCTAGCAGCTGGGAGGCGGCCACATTCAAAAAACTGGGTCAGGACAATGAAAGCATTAGTGCGGCCACGCTGAGGGGCACCCAGGACGGGGAGACGTGGGTGGGCACACCTAGGGTCGTGCAAGCACTGCCACCCATTCCTAGCGGTGAAACTGACTAGCAGCCATCAATTTCACCGTTGCTATTAAGGAGCAGAAGCCGGATACCAAACCTTTGTGCAGTTCCCCCATGGATAAACCCCATCCCAGGAGCCGAGTCTGTGTGTGACCCTCTGGTCCCAGCAGTGCCCGCAGTGCAATGTAGGCTGGTCAGAGCTAACTCGGGGCCCAGCTTCTTGCACCAGAGGGTAGAGCTGCATAGTGCGGCCCACGGTGTCAAGGGAGCCCGTGAGCTTCTGCATAATTATTAAGCCACATCCAAACACTTCCATTGACTTTAGTGGGAGTAAGATGGGTGCCTGTCCTCAGCCACACCCTGTCCAACAGAGGGACTCGAGGAAAGCCCTTGAACAAGTCCTACCTCCAAAAACCACTTCCCAGCATTCAGGTCTTTTAGGGTGTCCCAAGAAAACATGGCTGCATCTTGAGTAGCATTGTGGGGAACGACTTCCTGGATGTTTGTGGTCCTTTTCAAGCTGCCGTCATGCATCAGGAAGGGAATCCCATCGTAACTAGTGCAAAGAGAGAGGACCGTTCACTGGGCAGACAGCTTCGTTCAGGGAGTGTAGCCAATTACATGCAAGTGATGTAAACAGCAGGCCTCCCTTCAGATCACCGTGCCGGGAGTAGAAGGCCTTATGGCCTTATTGGAGGCAATGTGGGTCAGGGCACTGCACTGAGACTCAGGAAGCCTGGGTTTTACTCCGATCTCTGCCAAAGGCTTGCTGACTTTGGAGAAGTCACTTCTCTCTGTGCCTCAGTGTCCCCATCTGTAAAATGGATGTAACGATCTTAGGGCCGGCTTCCGAAGAATAAACATGCGGTGACATTGAGCCAAATTCCACTCTTCCTTACACCAGTGTAATTCTGGAGTGGTTCCTGGACTTCAGCAGAGCAAATCTGGGGTCACTGTGACAGCAGAAGGCTTTTGCCCTTTACAAAACTCCCGCTCAAATTAAGCATGTAGGCATGTGTTTCCATGCCTTACCCCTTACCTAATAGCGACATCTGTCTCAAGCCCGTTCACCCCATATTCAATGGCCTTCTGAAATGACATCTCAGTATTTTCTGGAGCCATCTAGTAAGACAAGACACAAGGACATGCTGTGTTCAGAAGGTATCAAGGACTCTTTAGGATGCAGTGTTGCTTGATAACACATACACGCATGTGTGCACGTGCAATAAATCATTACTTTGTTAAAGATAACTTTGGCCACCAAGTGAAAACCTGTTCCACTTCCTTCCAGCTCAGGTACCATCAAAGGCTCTAAGATTCAAGATCATTTTAAAACTTGATGGAGGGCAGGGAAAGACCTAGTCCATAAAACAATTTTAAGCAATATTTAAGCAGAGTGGGAGCTCTCTTTCATGGTTTATGTTCCTCCTTCAGCCTCCAGCATGGAGGTGGATCTTCATTTCCCTTCTCACCTTCCCACACTCTTCCATTTCTCTGCTGTTAACAACATATCCACCCTTCCTGCTGTGCAAACAGAGGTTGATTTAGGTTCCTTCCTCTCATCAGCTCACACCCAGCTTCTCACCAAATCATGCCGCAGTGGCTTTCTTCCCTGCAGTCCCAGCCACCAAGATGTGAGTCCCATTCTCTACCTTGACTGCAGTCGCCTCCCAGCCCAGCCCTCCACTCTCCCATCTCTGCCCATCCCACCTGACACACTGCCACCAAAAACAGCCTCGTCCCCCACCTCGTCCTTTTTGGAGTCACTTCATTGGCTTCTCATCTTCTTCCATGTAAAGTTTTAGCTTCTGCTCCTCGCCTGCCAGGCTCAGCCAGCTAATACCTCCAGCGCTGCCTCCCTCTTTTGCCACAATCTAGGCCTACTCCCTGATCCTTTGCCCAACAGCCATTTCAAACTTCCCCCCTTGTCCCACCCCTTGCCCCTTTGCATGCTGAATGCAACATCGTAGTGGCTGTAAGCTTTGACTCTGAAATGCCATACTGCTGTAGGCAGACAAAGTTATTTGGGTATATCTATAATAGACCAACTCAAATAGTTGGAAAAATTCTTCTTTGCAAGCTTTCAGGTATATATACCCTTCATCAGGCACAATACTCGAACTTCGTCAGGCACAATACCCAAAAGCTTGCAAAGAAGCATTTTTCCAACTATTTCAGTCGGTCTAATAAAAGAGATCAGATTTAGCCAAAGAACGTTGTCTGCCTATGTCCTCAGACCAACACAGCTACAACCTATGCCCATGTTGCTGTAGGGATGCTGATGGGTCCTGGCAAGAAAAGCATGCAGGACTTTTCCGAATCAAATATGTTCCCCTCACAGACTCACCATGAAGCTCTTGGGGGAAAATATAAAATAGCAGCTGCAATCCACCTAATACAAGAACGAGACAGAACGCCTTCCCCAGACCTACCATTGGCGCGCCTCTGTGTCCAATGAGAGTTGGCTTGGGTCCCAGCGTCCCCACTTCTCTGATGCAGGGAGAGTACATCCCCAGAGGTATCAAGAGAAGAAAGACAAGGAGAGCCAGGTAGGGGCCAATAATTATCATCTGAACAACTAAAAGAATCCAAGAATTCAAAGGAGGAAGTTATTACATTTGATAAGATTGGAGCGTGCCTTGCAGTTTGTTTTATATCAATGTCCTATCAAAGAGCTTGGGCCAAGACTGATCATATGAATCATCGACTCCTCTTCCCCCCAACTGCCTTCTTTCCTTTATTCTTCATTTTATCACCAGATAGTGCCACAGGCCAGGCCAGGAAAGGAGTGTTGCCCTGTGGCCAGAGCAAATAGCTGGGATTCAGGATGCCTAGTTTATGCTTTGAGGTCTGCAACTAACTTGCAGTGTGACCTTGAGTAAGTCTCGATCTCTGCCTCAGTTTTCCCAACTGTAAAATGGGCATGGCGAAATTTACCCAACCTCAGAGGAAAGGTCCTATTTTCAGGCTGGACATTAAATTATCAAAGTAATGCCAAGCGGTGTTTTAAGTTTCACTTGCATGGAAAAGGAGGATGCTGCAGCCGAGACCTCCATCACTCTGCACCTGAGGGCAGATGCTTGCCTTGCAGGTCAGGCTGTTGTCCATCCTTTCCTAAAGCTGGGGTCAGTTCCAGTGTGTTAGAGTGGCCTGCTCTGGGTCCCAGGTCCTTGGGTTTCCTTGGCCTCTATGGCCCGGGTATCTGCCTCCATCTTTAGATGCTGTGTCAGTGGGCAGCAGCCATTTGCTCCACCACAGATAAGCTACTGGCTCTTAAAGCACTCTTGTGCAGATATCCCTGCCAAGCGCATGCTGCTGAATGGGTGGCGTTGCGTTTGCAAGTCACTCGGGAAGCATCTGACTCATGCTCCTATTGCACCGCACAAGCTGTCTTCAAGCCTACACTGAGGCTGTTCCACCTGCTCTCCCCTCAGCTGAGGGGCTCCAGGCACGAATACTGAGCTGGGAGACAAGGATCTCACGTTTCCACTCCCTGTACCATAATTTGGGGTACAAAGGAGCACTTACTCAGACACTTGGCTGTCCCCATGAACAGTATCAGGGAGAGCTGCTAAGATCAGTGGGTCTAATGATGGCATAATTAAAATGATATGATAACATATCATGGTAGCAGTTATAAATATTAATTTGCTTTATATACCACAGCTAATTAATGCTCACAATTCCTCCAGGAAGCAGGCAAATGCAAATAAAATAGCTGGAGAAACTGAGTCAGAAAGAAAGAGACCGTGCTAAAGCCAGAAGCTCTTAGCCCCTGGACTTTTGCTCAAGTGCCTAAGCAGTGGGTCCAACCTTTTTGTCAGGCATGCCGCAAATTAGCCCCACACCCTCTCTGAGCACCACTCTGATTGCCTTTCCCTGCCTGATCTCCTGCTCTGCTTGCTGTCCCCTCCCCAGTCGTCTACGTGCCCTGCAGCCTTTCTATAGCAGCCTTCAACTCCCTGAAGCGTGGTTGCAAAGGGGCAAAGGGGATGGAGTTGAACTGTTCTCAGTGGGGGCAGATGACAGAACAAGGAGCAATGGGCTCAAGTTGCAGCAGGGGAAGTTGAGGCTAGGTATTAGGAAAAACTTTCACACAAGGAAGGGTGTGAAGCACTGGAAGAGGTTACCCAGTGAGGTTGTGCTATCTCCATCCTTGGAGGTTTTTAAGTAGCAGCTCCACAAAGCTTTGGCTGGGTTGATGTAGTTGGGGCTGGTCCTGCTTGGAGCAGGGGGTTGGAGTAGATGTGACCTCCTGAGCTCCCTTCAAACCTCATTGTCTATGATTGTATGCACAGAGGCTGTCCGTACCACTTATGGCACTCGTGCTCCTGGTTGGCCACCCCTGGGCTAGACAATACTTCCCTGAGCAATAAATAAAGGAAGGCAAATCACTTCCTTAGCAGCTACAGTGCTCAGGCCTCCCCACATGCACCATCTCAGTTGCCTCCTTCATGCTTATTGCTCTTTATACTAAGGAAAATCACTGTGGAAAGGGAAAGGACTGCTGGTGCTGAAGCTTGAAGTGCAAAGCTGCAATTGCCCCTTTGTGGTAATGTGCACAGGGGACTTGCAAACATGACAGCACCAGAAGGGCTAGAGCCAGAGGCACGCGTGGGTTGTCCTAATGCCTCGCACACCAGGTGGCTTTTCAGTGTGTGCCATTTTCTTTATGCCAGGAGCAAAGTTCTCCCTAAGACATTAGACTGCTAGTTAATAAGAGTCCATCCTGCGTCCAACTTTGGTTGGCCAAGCTGAAGATACAGCCAAGGCCCCAGGGGAACCTATCATTAAATCACCCAGGGACGGACCAGGCAGACATCCCTCACTTTGATGATGGAGCTGAAGAGGAGGAGGCCTTGCTCAAAGGCCTGGAGGAAGAGGAAGCTTGTAAACAGTGTTTATGGGTCCCTTGAGAGGAGGAATGGGGAGAGAAAACATGCCCATCTTGGCACTGTGGCTACTCGGATCCCTGTCTGGCCACCTGCTGATTCTGCTGAGCTGCTAATGCAGCCACCTGTCACCAGAGGAGCAGCCCAGAGAGACACTGCACCCGGCAGAGCCGGGCAAAAAAGAAGGGACTTGGACCCTGCCTCCCTCCCCAATTCACCTTACCCTGAGGGTCTCCCATGAAAAAGGCTTCCTCATTAGCCCTGGCCTGTAACCCCTTCACTAAGGTCTAATAGAGCTGGACCATAGGGGAGCGACCTAAGGGATGCGATTGTAGGGCCCAAGTCTTGCTGGGTTGTTCAAAGGCCCCGCACAGCTGGGGCGCAGGTGTCTGCAGCAAGGACAACTCAAGGGCTGGCGCTCCTATGCGATCATGTTCCCACATGGTCATAAACATGTGACAGCAACAGCATCCCTGAGCCAAACTGCACTGGTATGGGAAATGTTCTTGCTGGAAATGTCTACCCAGGGCATTGGCATGGGAAGGGGAGGGTGTGGAGGGCCTGGGCAACCACCTTCCAAGAATGAGACCCCTTGAAAGACATCTGAAACCGAGCCATGCAAACCCATTCCCCATTTCTGAGAAGCGTGGCCTGTATCCCCATCTCTGCCATGCACACAAAACAGAGTCGAGGACACCCCCACAGACCTCCTGTACCTTTTCTATCCATCCGGACAGCATGCAGAGCCACGGGCCAGGACAGAAAGACCATGGCTGCTATGGCGCCAACGTGGAGATAGGGAGCTGTGACCTGGTAGGAAGACAAAGCATTGCTGTGAAAAGCTGCAGAAACAAATAGTTCCTACTTAGCCCTCGTATGTTTGAGCCCTACTACTGATAGGGCCAGTCGAGCTATCCCTCCACATCCAAGGGTCACTGCTAAGCTTCTTCTCCAAGTCCACACCTGGCTTGGGTGCATGCAGCACCTCTTGGCAACCTTTAGAAAATGCCTCTCCCCTTGATTTTCTGTATCCCATGGAGGATCAGCTGTTCCAGCCAAGGAGAATCAGCGTGATCCTCCCAAATCAGCAAAAGCTAGTCCAGGAAAGCCAATCACAATACTGTTCTTCCCCCAAGGGCTCATTGTGTGGTGCTGAGCTCCCCATTTGCTTTTTCTATGCTCCCATTGCCATAGCATGCAAGTCCAGAGACCACGTTGCAAATGTCACTGCTTACTAAGATTGGGTGGCCATCCTCGAGACAAGAGGAACATAGAGCTGGAAGGGGTCCCCAGGTCCATCAAGTCCAGTCCCACTCAGGTAATCACTAAGCCAAGGAATCCCTAAAATCATCACATGAAACCCCAGTACACCACTGCAAAGCACAAGACCCAGGACCCCAGGTACAGCTCACAAGAACCCACAGCTGAGAGCCAAGGGAGTGGAGGGCACTGCCAATGTCTTGCCAGAAAGAGGCTCCTTCCCCTGCACTGGAGAGGAAAACAAAACCCACCCCAGGTCCTTAATAACGTGGCCTCAGAGTAAAATTCCTTCTGGCCCCAAATGTGGCGACTGGTATTACCCCAAGCAGAAGAAACAAGGGTTTCTAGCCAGAAACCTGAGGTTTCTAAGTATTTGGGTGTACCCCAGTCCACACCTTCCCCGTCTTAGTTGTGTCTAATGTAGAGCTTGACTGCAAGGCAAAATGGCATCCCCCGTTCCTCCAGTATTAATGAAGGGAAGAAAAGATTCCCTCCTGCCCCTCGCTGTGGATCAGCAAAAGTCCTGAAGCATGGGATTAGCTACAAGTCGACAAAGGTATACCCATGACCAGGGCCTGCACTTACTTGATTCCCAATACTGCACATGCTGATTGCTTAACTAAGAACCCCTTGTCTTATCTTCCCATAAAGTTATTCAAACCGGTTCAGGTTCTTTGGCCCCACTAACCTGACTGAGAAGTTCATTGCAAAACTTCATGCTTTTGATATCTGGACATCATCTAGCTTCCACTCAGTAGCCAATTTGTGGCCATTTGATCCTGTGCCAGGGGTGCTTTACATCCTAAAAACTCTTCTCCCTCCTTAATATTCCACACTTGAATGTACTTGTAAAGAGTGATCTTATATTCTCTAAAGGGTAATTATAGTCCCAAAATGAGTGATGACATTTAATCTCCAACAGTACAATCACATTAACTAGTGTCATTGTAATAGCTCCAATTAATCCTGTTTGCCCAATCAGTCCTCCAGGGGGTTAACCCTTGAGACCCCTTTGAAGCTCACCATTCTGTGATGTTCCTGGTCTAATTCATTAATAGTCTGCAGCATAAATTTGCAATGCACAAAAGCCTTCACTCCTCTTCATTCAAATAAAGCACTTGGTCCCAGGCTTTTTAGCTCCATTCCACTTGGATTCAAATGCATTTCTAGCTGTTTCTTTATTTTTAAGCTTCAAATTTGTGACCTTGGGAATCTTTCTTGCTTTTCCAGCACAAAATAGCCAGCTGCTGTAATGCTCATGTCTCATCAGCTGACTATTCATGAGGACCGGCTGTCGCCTGCGTAAATGAGTTCTGACTCAAAAGGATAAACTCTTCAAAGGGTCAGAAGCTTCACTGCGCGTATCATGAATATACAAAAGTGGCCTGGAAATCTCACAAAACTATTCTCTTTTGCTTTGCCCTGAGAGGGTTAAGTTCTTCACTGCGATGTATGCCGGTGTGACTCCATGGAAGTCAAGGGAGTTGCTTCTGCAGAGAACTGGAAAAACGTAGCAGAGCATCTACCACTTTTTCTTTCGTGCTATTCTGACACTCGGTCCATTTTAAAACCTGGACCTGCCGAAATTCACAGTAGGAAAAAACACTATCCAAGCTCAAAATGGTTTTATGCTGCATTTTTTTCTTTCCGTTAGTCCAAGGCTGCCTAACTGGTGGCCTCCAAAGGGTTCACCTGCAGCCTCCAGGCCCCCAGCTCCCTCCATCACTCTCCTGCTGCTGCCTTCAGAGTCTCCAGGCTCCCCCTTGCTCTTTCAGCTTCTGTCTCCTGCCCCTACACCTAAGGGTGGAAGGGCAGAGCAGGGCAGCCCCTGGGGCTGAGAAAGCCCACAGCCAGAGCACCCTGGGGATCCAGAGCATAGGTGCAGCAGCGGGGAAGCCGGTGGCATGGGAGTGCTGGCACAGTGCAATGGGGAAGTGCCCACCATGCAGCATGGCAAGGGGTAGGGGCACATGACCTGGTGTGGCATGCAACCAGGGGGCATGCAGCCCTTGCATCATGTAGCCAGGGGATGTGGACAGGCCTGGGTTAGTCCATACAATAATAGCCAAAACCAATGCAAATCCACGGAGTCACTCCATCAGCTGCAGCGCTAACAGACCCAGCCTCAAACTTCCTACAGAAGACATTGTCTCGACATCTCCAAACACCCTTTCAAATGCTGAGCTCAAGTTTGATTCCAAAACTGGGTAGGAGCTGCTGCTGAGGAAGCTTATTTTTACCCATTTCTCCATCTCTATATCTGGACTCGCAGACATTTGATGGAGAGTAACTTCTACAACAGGTTGGGAAATGCATGAACCTCTGGAAATTCTCCCTGGAAAATCAGTTTCCACTGGTTTTACCAGGGCAGAGAGGTGACACATCAAACAAAATCGCACCAAATGAAAAAATGCTAAGCAAAGTGGCCGCATGCCTTAGCACGACTGCCGTTCTTCCAAAGATGCCAACCCTCTGTGCCATTATCACTGTGCTGGTGGCACGGGCATGCATCTGCACTCAAGAATGGAGTCTTTTCACCCGTAATGCTCGTTCAGGCTATTCCTGGACCCTGACTCTTTGTTCCCCACTCACTCAAGGCCATAAAGGGCTGAGCTGGGCCAGCTTTCCTGCAATTCTTTCACCCATATAGAAACCAGGAATAGAAAGCTGTAGCAGTAGAGGAGGAGGATGGGCGGTTGGATACATATAGACAAAGTCAACACAGCGCAAGGAACCGCAGTTACTGTAAGGAAGCTATTTTTAGCTATTCAAGTGTTTGTCCATAATTATCCTATTTCTAGTGCCTCACACACAACAACCTGATGTGTGGGCAGGTGCTCAGAGCCTCGCTAATTAACAGCTGTCAGACAGCCCTGCTAAAATGGGCATCTGGCCTCAATGCATGTGCAAGGGAATAGCACCGGGGGAGAGTCCATACAGTCCCCAGGTAACTGCTCTACATATTTCGCCAATGGGAAAACATCTGAAAGAAGCTGTAGAAGCTTCCTGATAACTAGTGAAGTGCGCTTGGACCTGACCGGGATGTTGTACACTAGCCAGAGGAGAGCATGGTTGAATAAAGTCCAAAATTCAGGTTGGTAATCAATAGAGACAATGTGGTGGCAAAGGCAGCGAGACCCTGAAATGATTTGGGTCTCTCAGGTGGAATAAAACAGCTCCAAATACATCCAAGGGGTGAAGTCTCTCCTCTTGCTTTTTTGGGAGCTCCTGACCACAACCGTGTCCTTGTAGAAGACAGCGGGTCTACTGTGAATGCCCTCCACTGCCTTACTACATGGGCAAAAGTGACCACTGCTACGAAGGGTGTCTTTGCTAAGGGATGGTATAAAAAAACTATGGTGCTAAGGTCTCAAAATGGGGACCCATCACTAGGAGTCCAGGATGGCGGGGGTGGGAGACAGGGGGCAATTCTTGCACTGGTGGAAATACAAGCATTAGGCCATTAAGGAACTTAGCCCCTGTAGCATGTGAGGACACTATGAGACCCTGCACAGAGAGATGATGAGCTGATCTAGCTGAAAGGGGGTGGGGAAGGTAGGCTGGGATGGAGACGCAGAGTCTGGAACAAAATAGAGTATCAGAGCTTGAATCTCTCTTGGACAGGGCCATCCAACAGGATGCTGCTCCAAACCCCCTGGAAATAGTAGGAATAGCCCCAAAATGGAGTGGAGAAAAGAGTAGGCATCACTCAGGCATAGATCTAGGCTGAACCCTCGAACCACCTGCCTCAAGGTGGATGCAAGTCTCCCTGCTGAGGAAGCAGTGATGGGCTAACCCCATGGAGCCTCCACTTCTTCCTTAGGGGCTCAGAGGGTCTTTGGCATGGTGACCAAGAGTAAGGAGATATCTGCCTCAAAGAGGTCTGGTGCCCTGTCGCTTCCCTCTTGAGCTGTGCGGTATAAGCCCCTGAGGACTTGGGGATGGTCTTCAAAGGAGTGTCTCTCAGGCACTTGTCAGGTTTGTAGCTGCACAGAGAAGAGTCCTCGACATAGAGGCCTTCTACTGTGGTCCACGGGGATCCCCCGTGACATCCATTGCAGTCACAGCCATTGCCACTGATCTTGTTGCAGTGTCGGAGGCATTGGCGCCAGCCTGCAGAGAGGTCTTCCCTACTACTTGTCCCTCAGGATCAAGGACCATCACTGCTCTGTGTCAGCAAAGTCTGTACCAGACAACTGGCAGCCCACAGGCCACATGCAACCCACAAGGAGCTAACATGCTGCCCCTGGGCCATGTGCTGGGCTCCTCTGCCTTTCCCCGGCTTCAGCTACTGGACCCTGCTCCACAGGATGGAGTGGGACAGCATGGAGCAGCTTGCAGAGCTGGGTGAGCTGGCAGCCCCAAGCCCCCATGCACCGCGGTGCATTGCGGGAGCTTAGGGAGCTGCAGGTGAGGTGGGTGCTGCACTGCATGGGCTGAGATCCTACCGCCCATACACCATGCAAGAGTTGGGGAGGCATGTGCATGCATAATGTAACCCTGCACTAGTGCAGCCCCAAGGCTTGTGGCCCCCGGGAGCCGGACACAGCCCTGCTTTGTGCCATCAGAGGCAGTCACTTTGAGGGAGCTGGTCAAAGCCGGAGACGGGCAGAAAAGTCTCAGAGAGATCCAGAGCCTTGGATCCAGACAATAACTTGACACCTCCGCTGGAAGGAAAACAGCATGCAGTAATGCCATGGTGGAGCTCACAAGTGCAACACGAAGTGGAGACACTGCTCACAGCTCCAGCTGGTAGCAAAGGAAAGGGACTGAGGATCAACTGGGCCTGCTGAGGGATGGATCCAGACGGGGTGCAGATTGCACCCCCGCTTTCTGACCGTGCTGCTGGAGCACCAGCCAGGGATTTAAGTCTCAAAGAAGGGAAGCATTCCCGTGCTCCCTTCCCCTCTGCGCTCAGAGGCACATCCCTTCCCTTGTCCTCCCTGCCTGCTCCAGCTGGGCTGCATGGGGGCAGCTCTCAGCCTGGGATTGTGCAGTGGTGGCAGCAGACAGGCACACTGCCCCTCCATGCCTGCTCCCCTGGGTGTTCACTGCCAGCCCAGGAGCAGGCACAGGGCAGGGGAACATGCCCCCTGGCCACTGCCCGAGTCCCCAGTGACAGCAGCCCAGCTGGATTGGGCAGGAGCTCCTCTCACCCCCAGGATAGCACCCAGCAGTGCAGGCAGGAGAAGGGGGGGATGGGGGAAGGAGGGACAGGGAGAGGAGGGAATGTGCCTCTGATCATGAAAGGGGAGGATGCTTACCTTGCCTGGGACTTAAGTCCTCAGCTGCTGCTTCTGCAGTGCTTGACACCTGCACCAGCACGGAGGAGCAAGGGAGGAGGCCCTGCAGCCGCACCCCACTTTGTAAAATCATGGATCCGTTGCTGGTCCCAATTCACCCTTTATGCCCTGGGGCAGGGTAATCGGGACATGCAGCATGAGGGTCCAGCCCCAGCAGATGCTACAGGCCAGGAGGTCCTGATCTCCTGCAAACCAGCTGAAGTGGACCGTCACTACCAACAAAACCACAAAGAAGCCATACTGACCATTCGGATTGAAACATCTGGTGCAAAATGGGAAGGGAAACATGGGGCTGTGAATTTACTGTACTGCACACACACCCTTTTTCTCAAAAAAAAAATCAGCCTCCCACAATTGGGATACATGCCCTAAAGACGGGAAATTGGTTTTCTTTGCCAGGATAGCAGCAAGGAGGAATAGAAGCATGAAGACACCATGTTATAAAATGGCCCCCAGCTTCTCTCCCTGCCAGCAAGCAGGAGGGGCAGAGTCCGGTGTTAACCCTTTCAAAGCTACTATAATTTGATGCTCATCCCAATATCACTTGAGATTATTGGAGGTGTAAATCAAGGCAGAATTTACCTAATAAATTGAATAGATTTCATAGACATAAGGGCTGGAAGGGGCCTCGGAAGATCATTGAGCCCAGCCCCCTGCCCCAAATTCAAAGGCTTTGGGCCAAATTCAGACCTCGTGCAAATGGCTGCAGCTCTACTGATGTCCAGTTGCTCATTTAGCCAGGTATCCGCCCTGAATCTGGAAATAATTTCTTTCTACACGCCGCCTTCCAGAACTAGGGTGTGCGTCTCATTGGGGTGTGAGATATATGCAAGGAAAAAAAAGCTACGTCTTGGAGCAAAACTTTTTTTCATGTCTATGCCCCTGAGCGGGCAAATAAAACATAACTGAAACCGGCATTTTCGTGTGGAAAATCTGATTCCGAGTAAACTGCATTGTCTAATGGGAAAATGTATCAATGGAAACAAAATCAACTCTTGCTTTCCCGTCTCTGCCTTTGGGGACATGGAGTTTCCCTCCTTTCTTACCTGGAATGAAAGGCGGACGGTTTTCCACTGATCCCCCCACAGCTCAGATAATGCAGCGATGGCAGCTATGGAGAATCCCAGTACAACGCAAGTCCCGATCTGGAGGGGAAAACAGGACATCACATAGCTGCAGGATGTCTGCACGGCAATTGCGATTCATATTTATGCACACGCTGCCCTCACTTCTTGTTGCCTGGTGGGTTATAAATGTGGCTTGAACTCTAGAATATCTTCCACACGATAGCATAGTACATGGCTATCTGGGCTGGCCCAGGTGGGTTAGAGGCAGAAAAATCAAACGGGGGTAAAAACAGGCTGCTACTGGGGGGTAGAGGTTCTCATTGGTTGGACCTGTTGTGACTGAGGATGACTTGGGTGATGCTTTAGGTCAGCCAACGTCAGACCCAAATTACAAGTGGTCTCTTATGTCACAGGTAAACTGTTCTAGAGATTTGCCCTCTCTAAATGATTTTCCCAGTCAATTAGCACTCTTGGAAGGGTTATGAATTTCTTCCCACCCAGAAGCAGAGACAAAATGCTCAGCAGCAATACAGACCACCTTGTGCTGCTTCCCAACCATGTGGCTCAGGGATGAGATGGTTAAAGTAGAAGAGTAGGGAAGTGTCCGCCAAGCCAGAGGTTCAGGCCTTGTTAAAATAACTGGAGAGGACTACAGTATTTGCTAAAACTCCCTGAAAACTGAGAAGCAGCCAAGCTGGCAATGCCCGGTACTTTTGAAGAAGACAACATGTTTCACCCACTGAAAGTGGGAGCTTATAAAATACCCGATTTGTGTAATAGCTTTGGAAACCATGTATCCCTTGCAAGAGTAACCCCCCCTGCAAGAAATATAGTCAGCTGCTTCACAGTTGTTAAAGGCTATTCCAGGAACAAATTCATCACTGATTTTTTGCATGTTCACAGAGCAACAAAAATGATTAGGGGCCTGGGAAGCATGGACTACAAGGGAAGGCTGAAAGAAGTAGGGGTATTTATAGTCTGGAGTAGAGAGAACTGGGGAAGGATTTGATAACAGTCTTCAAATGCATGAAGGGTGATTACAGATAAGATAAGATGTAGCATTGGCCATAGGGGCTGGGACTAGGAGCAATGGCCTCAAGCTTCAGCGGGGGAAATTTAGGCTGGAGATTAGGAGGAACTTTCTGAGGTGGTCGAGGACTGGAACGGGCTACCTAGAAAAGTTGTGGAATCGCCATCCTTGGAAGTTTTCAAGAGCAAGTTGGACAGAGACTTGGCTTAGTCAGGGACAATCCTGGCTTGAGTAGGGGGCTGGACTAGATGACTTCATGAAGACCCTTCCAGCCCTATGATCCTATGTTCAAACTTATGGACAAAAGGTCCTGCCAGTCACAACTAGAAGTAACCCAACCTCTTTCTTGAACTTATTTGCACCAGTTGCAACCAAAGGAGCCAATGATATCAATGCGCATCCCTTGTACTGAGAAACAACTTCAGCTATCAATGGCACTAGGAGCCCAACCCATTCTGCATACAGCACTAAAGAGCCATTGATAGGAAGGACTTTCAAATATTACCCATCTGGGCTGGATGTGTCAGCTAGCGTGCCAATCACAGGCTTCACAGCCAATCCCCAATTCCTTAAGCAGTTGAGGCATCCGCCCTCAAATGACTTCCACAAAAAACTAGATGTCTTTTGTATTTTCAGCATTGAAAGGGAATAATAGAATTATACATGTTAAATGGGGGAGAAATTCAAGTGACACAATCATCTGTCTAATCAGTGTAGGATCTGGATCCATTTTACATTCTCGCATAAGCTTAAGTGAAGGCTGCATTTGAATAACGCCCATGACATCGTTCTGAAAATTTCCCTTGGAAGATGAAATCCAGAGCGGCCTTGGCAGCGGAGGACATTTGAAAATGGTTTTGCATGTACCATGCCTCTATGCATTTAAGGAACCTGGGTGGGATCACAGAATCACAGAAATGAAGGGCTGGAAGGGACCTCAAAAGATCATCGAGTCCAACCCCCCTGCTCTGGTGTCTGTCCAGTCTCCTTTTGAAGACTTCCAAGGTTGGGGACTGCACCACCTCCTTGGCAAGTCTAGTCCAGATTCTCTAAAGCACCAAAAGGATTTGGGAGCACAAGTCACTGTGCTTTAGAAAACCTCACCTTCTATCTGCAGGGAGGTCAGCTATTTGGTTTGCACTTTCTCTCTCTCTCTCACTCACACACACACACACACACACACAGATTTTGTTGCTTCTGTTCAAATTTCTTAACTGAGAAGAATGGTCATGTCGCCCAGAAGACAGCTATTTTGGTCTTTGTGTAGGGACACAGCACTGACGTGATCTAACTGTGCCAAAGCAAGGATTTAGAATTGCCCGAATGACTCAACTCTTCCCACCTTGTGACTCCAGTGCAGGTACAACTGCTGGCCTTCCGACAGCAAACACATTGCTAGGACCTGTGAAATCAAACCAACACGTACATTTGCAAGTGTTTCATCCCATTAGAACCTGGTTAAATGCTGTCCGGTGACGTCTGTTCTCAAGACCTTATGTCTCTGAAGACAGGTGTGGAATTATACTGCATGGCACATTTTGAATCAAGCATTACCAAGCCCGTACTGCCCAGGAAGCCCTTCCTCCAGAGGTCTCCCAGTTTAACCATATGTCTGTGCGACCCCCAGCAACTACCATCCCTGGTCAGGGGAGTAGCAAGTACTGCTTAAGTGAGTCTTGGGGAACAATTTAATGGAAAAGGGGGGATGAGCAACCATCTGTGAACTGCATCAACATCTGTCAGAAACAAGAACAACATGAATGCAGCTCTTCCTTCTTTTTATCCTTAACACACAAGTCCTATGCCCTATGGCTTTTCCATCTGGATGGCTAGAGGCACGTCACCCATGCAGCAGATCTCTGCATAAAGTCGCTGCCCAAGGAGAAGAAATGCAAACAGCGCATTCAACCAAGCAAATGCAAAGCAGAGGCATGGCAGAAAGAAGGCACCTTTAAGAGAAAGCATCTTGGCCAGGTGGGGCTGGTACAGCACATTCTGTGAGCTGTGTTTAAACCCCATAACGGGGGCCTACAAAGCAAGTGCAAGGTAGATCCCAAGGGCATGAGGCTCTGCTATCTTTCCAGGAAGAAATCACAGCTCAATGAGATAAGTAACAAAGAGATGCCTCTAGTACCCTTTTATGCTATTAGGATTCAGGCATGGTACAGATGGCTAAGGTAGCCCTAGTACAACTTCAGTTGTGGTGGGGAACCTTAAACTGTGACAGGACTGAGTCAGGGATAAGGGAAACACCTCCTGAAGGAAGCATGTCCTTGGGGGGGGGTGGGGGGCAAAGGAGGGACACATTATGCAAGCAGTGGTCTGGGGCAATTGTTCTCTGGTACCTCCCCACCTCCCACACATATCTACACCCTGTGTGGTGCATGCCTCCTTCTTCCCCTGTGCATCCCCTACAGCAGAGATGGGGAGGGGTCCTGTCTTTGGCTGTCCTATGCAAGGTCAGTGCTAGCTCCAGCTGGATGCAAAGTTTATAGGGCAGTAGCTTCCAGGAGCTGGGTGCTCCCCTCCCCCAGTACTTCACCTACAGTGAGACAACATGGGTCACTTATGATCCAATTAAAGCACGCTCTGCTTCCAGGCTGGTGCTGATTAGGAGTTATATTTAGCCAAGAGAGATATCTTACATGCAGGTGCTATCAGTAAGAGGACTGAGAGAGAGAATCTCAGTGGAAAACCCAAAGTAGGGACTGAAGCACTCATTGAAACATGAGCACCCTTTAGTCAAATCCTGGCCTTGGTTTGTAATGACTCACCACAGAGAATGAAGTTACTGCCCAATAACTTCATCCAGGAGCTCTGTTCTCCCGTAAGCAAAGTTGCAAATACCTGGGCATTGCCAAGCAGTCACAGCCTTGGCTTAGCCTCATAGAGCCATGGATCTGCCTCCTAGGGGTAAAATATCTGCATCTATCACTCCAGGGCAGTGCATCTAGGAACAGCATGTGTTTATGACTAACACCAGCACCTGTACGTATGCGGGCAAAGAGAAGAATAAGTCAGGTTTCGTGCTCCAAGGGCAAAACTAGTGTCCTGTAGGAGTCCTGGTCAGCAGTCACTGCTGGAGACAAAGTAATGCTGGGCTCTTGTAATATTGCACATCCCACATACCTGTTATGCTTCCTGGACTCCAGCCTCGCTAATCTATCCTTCACCCTTTCTGTGCCACTTTTTACACTCCCCTGAAGAGCTGAACAGCCCCCACAACCAATAGTATATGGCTATGAAGCCCCAGCTACGTCTGTACTAACAAAATTAATAAAAGCATCTTCCGCTGGCGGTGACCCTATCGATACTACAAGTACAAACTAAAAGACTCCCCTACCTGCACACCACTCTTTCATTGCTACCCTCACAAAGGCTGAACTCATTAGCCTGACGTGCAGATAACACCATTGTAGGAAATGGCGATGGGCTGGGATGGTCAGTCCCAACTACCACTAAGCTTCAATTTGATGCTCATCCCAGTATCTCTTGGGATTAGCAAATCCATCTAACAAATTCAAAAGCTTTGGGCCAAATTCAGGCCTGATGCAAATAGTTGCAACTCTATTGATGTCCAGTTGCCCATTTAGTTCAGTGGCAAAGTTGCAGAAGCTCACATATCCCCCATTGAGACAGCAGCTGACTGAACTGTCCCCAACCAGACTTTTGCACTGCTTTTTTCTTCCTGTCAGTCAGGTCTGAGGTGAGATACTTGCAGTCTGGCAGAATCCTATTTGAGCCCAGTGCGTGATTGACTGCAAGTCTCTATTACATGAAAGCCAGTCATGGTCCTATATGGGCATTTTCTCTTATGTGGTTATTTAGCTGAAACCATGGGTTTCTGAAGACTCCCTGCATCTCTGTAACCCATGCTAACACAGGGGATGGGACTTCACACAGGGCTCTAAAGACATGAATCCTGCTGTAGCCAAAAGGACTTCATTCATTAGCTAGGGGAAGAATAAATAGACTCAGTCCCCCGATCATTGAAACGTCTAGCCCTGCTGCATTGCCATGGGTTACATCCCCAGAGCCCTTTGGTTACAAGGGGCTGCACCGTTCAGAGGAAAATTCTCTGTCACCTTTCGTATCACTGAGGAAGGGCATGCTCCTTCAATGCAATGTCTCCCAACCTCTTTGCTGCTAAGGGGTAAGACGCTTGTTTTTGGAAAGGAGGGCTGTTGAAGCGGGAGGACTGAAAACAACCACCCTGATGGGTGCAGATGGAGAGGATCTCTGCCCAGACAATGAAGGCTTTGTACTTGTGCAAAGCGTCACTTGGCTAAAGGGGGGCTGGTGGGAAGGGGAAAGCTTGCTTGAGTGATTCAGAATAAGGAAGCCAGGAGAAGGCCAGGGGTCGATGGCTTGGATTCATCATTAAGGGAGAAGAGGCAGCGTTTGCTAACACAACCAGCGCTGCTAAAAGCTGGCTTCTCTTGGCTACTGAATTGTTCCTTTCAAACGAGAGGGTCAGTGTGCTCTGGTCTCAGCTACCACAAGGAAACAGGGGGTACTGGAAGGAGCTAGACTGGTTGCATCCCTACTGGACCACCTGCATCACGTGCTGATTGGGGGCCAGTGGGCACCAAGGCAGCTGTGCTGACAACAACACTGGTCCTCATCAGGGGAGGCAATACCGCTGGAACGATGACGGCTGATGTGGTTTGGTGACGTCTCCCTTCCCAGGAGTGATCATTTAAAAGACTGTCAGCCTTGGCAAGGGTGGGATGCCCTGAGCCTGCTGTAGGCCATGGGGACCCCAAGCTTGCTGCCACAATTAGCCCCCACCCCTTGCACCTGCCCCTGAAAAACTGCAAGGCAGTTTCCTTGGAGCATGCCCAGGAACAGTGTGGGGCTCTCAGCCCTAGTAGGCATGCCCCTCGTGCATGGTGCTGGGTGTTTCCAGCTCTGCTCTGACAACAACCACACGGCGTTTTGTCAGCATGTGACACATGCAGCCCAGGAGCAAAGGGATGGGGCTTGTTTCACAGCAGTGGTCTTGGGATTGCTGAAGAGATTGCATAGACATGATGTGGACATTGGTATCAGAAGCGGACTGGCCAAGTTTGCCGATGACACCAAACTTTGGGGCAAAGCATCCACACCTGAGGACAGGATGGTTACCAGGCTGACCTTGACAGGCTCAGAAAGTGGGCAGATGAAAACCTGATGGCGTTCAACACCAAAAAATGCAAGGTACTCCACCTTGGGAAGAAAAACCCACGGCATGCTTATAGGCTCGGCAGTGCTACGCTTGCTAGCACCATGGCTGAAAGGGACTTAGGAGTCATGATTGACCACAAGATGAACATGAGCCTTCAATATGATGCTGCAGCTGGTAAAGTGAGCAAAACGCTGGCTTGCATCCATAGATGCTTCTCAAGCAAGTCCCAGGATGTCATCCTCCCACTGTACTCATCCCAGGATGTAACCCTCCCACTGTACTCAGCCTTGGTAAGGCTGCAGCTGGAGTACTGAGTCCAATTCTGGGCTCCACAATTTAAAAAGGATGTGGACATCCGAAAAAACTACTTCACAGTTAGGGCGGCTAGGAGCTGGAACCAACTTCCAAGGGAGGTGGTGCTGGCCCCTACCCTGGGGATCTTTAAGAAGAGGCTGGATACCTACCTGGCTGGACTCATTTGAGTCCCGTTTTTTGTTTTTAGGGTTCTTTTGTTGTTCTCCCGCCCTGGCGGGGGGGCGGGCTAGAAGATCTATTAGGTCCCTTCCGACCCTAAAACTATGAAACTATGGAGAAGCTCGAGAGAGTCCAGAGGAAAGCCACGCGCATGATCAGAGGGCAGGAGAACAGGCCTTGTGATAAGAGGCTGAGAGCCGTGGGACTCTTCAGCCTGGAAAAGCGCAGGCTCAGGGGGACTGGTGGCAGCCTATAAGTACATCAGGGGTGTGCATCAGGATCTGGGGGAACCTCTGTTCACCAAAGCGCCCCAAGGGATGACAAGGTCAAACAGTTACAAACTCCTCCAAGACCGTTTCAGGCTGGACATAAGGAAAAACTTCTTTACTGTCTGAGCCCCCAAGGCCTGGAACAGACTGCCGCCGGAGGTGGTGCAAGCGCCTACTCTGGACTCCTTTAAGAGACATTTGGATGTTTATCTGGCTGGGATCCTTTGACCCCAGCTGATTTCCTGCCCTGGGGGCAGGGGCCTGGACTCAATGATCTCCTGAGGTCCCTTCCATCCCTAATGTCTATGAAATCTATGAGACCTACTCAAAGAGCTATTGGTCAACCAAAAATCACTGGGCTAGAAATAGGGGTCCTGGGTGAAACAATGAAAATCCACAGCCTGTGATGCACAGGAAGCCAGCCCAGATCTTTGCTGGCCCCCAAAGCTATTAAATCCCTCCACAGACTGATCAGCATGTTGAGCTAGAAGCCGTTCACAAGTAGAACAGATGCTGGTAGGGGAATAGTTCAGGTTATCTGACTGCAAAACACGATGTACTGTCTCTACCAGACACAAGCCAATCGCGTGTACAGCACCCAGCGTGCTGATGGCCTGGAGCATGACTCAGGGCACCAGGCACTGAGATAACGGAAATAAAAACAACAATGCAATGATGATACCCTATTTTCTTGCAAACAATGCACCCCAACATAGGACCAATGCTGGTTTTGAAAGACAGAATAAAGAAAAAAAGACTTTCCATTGTTCTAGTCCCTGTGGATTACATGCAAGCTTTAGTTTGGCTTTTGCACAGTAAGGGCAGAAACTGCTCTTACCGTTTTTCCTTATATATAATACATGTTGCAATTTTTAGCAGCTTTTTTTTTTTTAAAGGCTGCGTGTTGTACACAAAAGAAATGGTATTTACTAGGGAAGACAGAAGTGGCTGCTACCTAGTTAAGTGGCTGCTGATATATGAGAGAGAGGATGATGTAGAAACTACAGCTGGGATGTAGAAAGCTGAACTCCTGGATTCTCCCCTATTCTCCCAGAGACTCATCATGTCCATTCAAGTTTCATCTTCCCTGTGTTCCAGTTTGTCCATCATATATAACAGAGCACCAGCAACATGGCAGGGAATAGGTGGTTCTGGATGGCTGGATTAGCCGGTTGTATGCAAGATCCCTGGGTGAAAGAATAAGGGCCTTGTTGCCTGGGATCCTGATAACCCCTTTTTGGAGCACAGGTTCTTTGCCAGAGGACTCTGCAACACTGTCCCTTGATCCAGGCCCCTATGTGCATGCAACTGGACCTGGAAGACTGTCTCCTCCTGGTCTCTATACAGGTTTCTATGCAAAAAAAACCACCCTTAAATCTCCAAGCAGGTTCTTCTATATCCAACCTACAATCCAACACAACTAAACCAATGGTGCTTTGACCTGGACCACTGATTTCACCCATGTTGCTTCCTTTGACATCATCTTCTGATGGAAGAAAGAATCCACATCAGAAGGGGTGAGAGGCAGGTGAAAGCAGGAATACCTAGTTAGGGAAGACACAGCAGAATTGGCTTTAAGCAAAGAGTCCCAACCCAGTCGTTTCCACCACTGGCCATATGTTCTTCCTCCTCCCTCATTGCTGTCCCTGCAGGTCTCACTAAGCTCAGGAGTACTGGTCAGCCTTGAGAGTTTAGTATGTGGCGTTATTGGGGGGTCAAAACAGCTGCCACATGAGTCGTTGTTTGTGTCCTACACCTTCAAACCTCACTATCCTGTGCCACCCCACAGGCTATACCAACGTCCAACCACATTCCTACAGAGACAGCAAACCTAAGGCCCGGTCTCTCCCATGCACACGTCATCAGAAGGTCAGCCTCATGGCTTAAAGGTGACCTGACGAGGGTGGAGAAAAATCAGAGTCAACTCTCTTTGACTTCTTTGTGATAGATAAAGAGAGACTGTCGTGGTTTTTTTCAGCTTAGATCATCCTTAGAAATTGCAAAAGTGTCATATCTTCCTTGTCATGGACAAAGAGCTGTGAGAGAGACAGACTCTTTTACAGAGGTCTCTTTTTCCAAGGAGATGTTTGATATTTGAGTGAACCATGTTCTAACAAAGCCCCAATAATGGAGCATTTCAAATGCTTGATTTAAAAAAAAACACATTTCCCTCTAAATCTTAACCAGTTCCCTCTTCAAACGTCTTCTTGGAAAAAGAGGTTGATAAGACCGGAGTTACTAAAAGAGAAACCCAATGGAGTCACCCTCTTAGATGCTATGCATATAACAAGCAGGCTGCATGGTCACAGCACTGTGTCACTGTCATTCTCAGCCTGGTTTGAAGGCCAGTAGCTGCCTCTAGGTGTGGACCCATCTCAATTTGTCCACACAGTAAAGCTGCCTTGACTTAACTATACCGGAGAGAGGAGGTTATCCACAGTAGTCTGAAGTCAGGCAGCAGACGAGGCAGTCCAACATCTTATAGACAAACTGTACCAGTATGGCCAAAGCAGTACAAGCCCTGCAGCGTGCACATCACAATAGCACTAGGATCAATCTTAGGCAGGAATCACTCTTATACAGGAACTATGCGCTAGTAGCGTAAGGCATCTTTATTACATAGCTGCCTTTGCATAAGTGGTTGTGACAACTATCTCAGTTAAGAACAAAATTAATCGAAAAGAGCCATTCAGCATAGACAGACCATATCAAATCTGTGAACGGATCAGGACCGTATCTTTGATACTGCCAGTCTCATCTTTCCCCATGCCTTTAGAGCGCTCATCTATGGAGCTGTCACAAGCTCAAAGGAACCTGTCATTGAATTAACCCCATCAGCTATTTAAACCCAACAGGGACTGCTCTGTTTCAGGCTTTGAAAACCACTTCACAAAGTGGAGGGGAGGAGATGAACCCCCTTCAAAAAGAGGGTTAGGGCTTAAAAAGCTTGGGATAAAGTCAGTGATAAGAGCTTCCATGAGGGTTGAGCTCCGCTGAAGCAATCCTGGGCTTATCAGAAGGAGTCAGGTCTCATACTTGCAGGGATAAGATGCTGACAGCTGTTTTTTGTCCCTCCACCAGACGCCACCCACCAGGGGCTCTGAAAGGGCAGCGGTATATGTGATATGTGTGCCTGTGTTTTTTCCCCTCCCTTGATTATTTTCCATGCTCTCATTTCCTTCTTAACTTAATCCCATTTAGAAAGCAGCAATGACACCTCAGGGCTTCGTGCCTCCCAACGCCCACCGCTCCTCAAATAGATGCACAAAGACACAGCACCGAATTAGACACAGTGACGTGGTTTTGCAGCACACGGGGCAGGCAACAATAGAAAGGGTCTGCTGCTTCGTGACACCTTCTGTAGAGCAATAGAAACCAGCCTTGCTCCTCCCTGACTGTCTTAGAGGCTTCCTGGGCTGCCCAAGGGGCAAATGAATATCTCCTACACATCCACTTAGAAACAGTTCCCAGCACATCTTAAATTGTCCGGGATTTCTGTGGCCCCATCACTGTAATGTCTGAAAGTCTTAGAGTGTTTCAGGGGTGTAGGTTGTAGCCGTGTTGGTCTAAGGACATAGGCAGACAAGGTTATTTGGGTGAATCTGATATCTTTGATTAGACCAACTTAAATAGCTGGAAAACAATTATTCAATTTTATTAAGCAAGCGAAGGTTTGGGTTTTTGAACCCAAAAGATTATATATATATATATATATATTTTTTTTAGCAGAGAAAACCAGGATCCCTGGCATTTAGAAACTCTACAGCAGAGCAAGAAGCAGCAAAGCATTATTAGGGAGAACGCTTTCCTTCCTATACTGAAGTTTCTAGCTCAAGGCAGGGAGAAGACAGTGACTCTTCTTGCGATGTAGTGCCATTGTCTCACAGTGCTAAAACATTTGAAAATGGTAAAGGTGCCAAACACCTTAGCCTATGCTACATCCAGATCCAACACCCATTTGCTTGGCCCATAACTAGTTGCCAGGCCAGAGATTTGTTCACAAGTAATGCTACTTACCAGTAAGAGGGCAATGTATATAAAAAAGACTGAAGCCAAAATCAGAAGGACAACAGACCAGAGAAACCAGAAGCCTAAATTTCCATAGTTATACCTAAAAAACAAGAAAATCTTATAAATTTGGTGAAATTATTAAGTATTACATTTAACTAGGTAGAGTTGAATAAGAAAAACCGCCCTTTCCATCCCCCACAGTCAGCCCTCAAGAAGAAATACAACTAAGTATCTTCTAGTGGGAGGAAATGTTGGACTTACTGGAATCCCATTTCCATGTGCGACCAAAGCACTTTCAAATAACAAGGTAGAGATAAAAAGCAGTCCTGTACATTGCTCTGAGAGCAAGGCATGGGCATGCTTCCTGGTCCTGCAAACATGCAAGCTGATCCAACAAAGTATTTCTAGTCTTGATAGTCCATGTATTGGACTCCTCAGCCATTCAAGAAGTTGTGGTGGTACCCAATGACCCACCAAAGGCACCATCTCCCTGGTCTCCCAAGACCAAAAGAAAATATACAGCCAGTACATCCCAGAAAAGCCAATAGGCAAGGATCTAAAATACTCACCTAACATAAGGGAGACTTAGTTGAAAAACCATGACCTTCCATTAGGGATATCTTAATGATATAGGCCAGGGGTGTCAAACATGTGGCATCCAGCCCACTGGGCTAGGAGCCAGCTACCAAGAGTTGGGGATGTGGCTAGAGAAAGGTGTGGCCTGCCCCAGGACCCAGGGACCCTGCCAGACATGGCCATCAGTGCCCTACCACTGCCACCTGGTTTCACCATCCCTGGACCTCCAATACTGCTGCACCCCCTGGCACCCCAGATCTAGCCTGGGAGGAGCCCTGCCATTCAGGTGGGGCAGGGAGCTCAGGGCAAGTTTGACACCCCTGCTGTATGCTGTTTGGAGCACCTTGCACTTGTCTGTATTGAAACCTATCCTGTTCTCATCCACCCACCTCTGTAACCTGTCCAGATCTAGTTGCAGCCTGTCCCTCTCTTCTAGCATGCCCATTTCTTCCCACATCTTAGTGTCATCTGCGAACTTGAACAAGGTACTTTTTACCCCCTCGTCCAAGTCACTGATGAAGATGTTGAACAGTGCGGGCCCGAGGACCGAGCCCTGGGGGACCCCACTGCCCACACCCCCCCAGGTTGAAAACGCCCCGTCCACCACCACTCTCTGGGTGTGGCCCTCCAGGCAATTAGTGACCCATTTGTCTCTGTAGGCGTTGACACCACAGTCGCCTAATTTTTTAATGAGGATGTAGTGAGAGACAGTGTTGAAGGCTTTCCTAAAGTCCAGAAAGACTACGTCCACTGCAACATCTGTGTCCAAGGCTTTTGTGACCTGGTTGTAGAAGGCCACCAGGTTGGTCTGATAGGACCTGCCTTGAATGAACCCATGTTGATTGCCCCTAAGCATAACCTCCCTTGCTGGTCCCTTGCAGATGTGCACCTGGATAATTTTCTCAAAGAGCTTCCCCAGGACAGAGGTAAGACTAATGGGCCTATAGTTTCCTGGGTCTTCCTTCCTCCCTTTTTTGAAAATGGGAACCACATTGGCCCTTTTCCAGTCCTCTGGCACCACACCAGAGCACCACGAGTGTTCGTAAAGCTGTGCCAGGGGTCCTGCAATGACCTCTGCCAATTCCCACAAACACGGTCAAATCAATATTTTCTGAACAAAATGTAAAACCATATATCAGAACATATACCAACCAGCTGTGACTAGAGGTAGTAAAAACACACCAAGACCCAACGTGCCAGGCACTGTACAAGCAAAGATCCCTGCCCCAGGGAGATAACAGCAGGGGTGGGCAATTATTTCAGGTGGAGGGCCACTTACTGAGTTTTGGCAAGCCATTGAGGGCCGCATGACAGGCAGCCAGGGGCAGATAAATATTAATTTTCTATATTTTTTAGGGGCCCCGTGGGCCGGATAGAATGGCCGGTGGACCACATCCAGCCCGCGGGATGTATTTCACCCACCCCTGGCTGACAGTCTAACGATACAAAAAACCATATGGGTACAGAGAAATGGGAGAGTGCAAAGAAGCAATGGGATGGCAGAGCAGTTGTCAAGTGTCTATGGGCATCCCAGCCAGAAAGGGTGGTTTTTTTGGGGGCGGGGTGGGGGGGTGTTGAAGGAGCAGAAAGCATCATTTCTGCAGATGTGTATAAGGAGCTCTTCCACCCATGAGACAAAGCAATACAAACGGTATCGTGGGCTGATCAAAGATAGGAGCTAATAACAGAGAATGGGAAAAAATACACGGTGTGGGGATAAGCTGTGCATGAAAGTGAAGACAAGCGGCTTCTGTTTCATACAACAGAAAAGAGGGAGCCAGCAGGAAGATTTACAGCAAAGGGTTAGAAGAGAGATCCCAACAGTGCTGCAAATGGATTTTCAGCAGGGCAAGGCTCTATCTTTGGGGTACCAGGCCCGGCACCGCAACTGCAGCAGAAGCCAGCTGTTCTCCCAAGTGGTCCAGGAACTTGGCCCTAGTGGCTGGATTAGACTGTTTTTCCCATGATGAAGCTAGTCCATGCCTCAATCAGCTCCAAGCCTGAGTGGGGAAAGGCACAAGGACCTTCTGTTTATTTGAAAAGGAGCCACGTGACAAGCGGATGAGCTAAATAAGCTACAAATGTCCGGGTGAGGGGTGAGAAGGGGGTTTCCTTGCAGGTACTGACCCAAAGGCGTAGATGAGTGACAGTCATTTAATCCATAACCCTGGAGTTCATTTAATTCTAACTGGCTCTAGGCACCTGATTTACATCATCGCTACATGTATACTGCAGAGTGCAAGGATTTGCATAATCATCATCTGATTATTTCTCAAGACTTGTGCCATGAATATGCAAATCTCCCTATGCTGGTTGGCTGTGGTAATCCCACTGCTGTGCTGTGCTCGACAGTCAAAAGGACAAATCCTAAATTGCCAGCTCAGCTCTTTAATCCTTTTAGATGAAGTGGAAATATGTCAAGAGAAAGGAGAAGGGGTAGAAGAGAGTCTTTCGGTCCCTTTCACTCCTTCATCCCCCCTTCCCCTACTAGCTAGCAGGTCTCCTGGCCCCACAACAATTGTGATGCTTGACTATTTGAATGCAATAGGAAGGATGTTCTCATGGTTAGGGCCCTAGGCTGGGACTCAGCACATTTGGACTCCATTCCTGGCTCTATCAGAGACCCCCTAAGCAAGTCACTCATTACATCTTGGGTCCTCCGTTGCCCAATGGAGATGAGGTTTCCTGGCGGTTTGGACTGGAAGCTTTTCAGGGCTGGGACTACCTCTCACTATGTGCATACAACACCAGGTAGAATAGGACCCTGACAATTAAAGTGCTTCAAGTACTGGTATAACACAAATCACAATTTCCACTGGGTGGGGGGAACCCTGTCAGTCCCACCCAGTTCAGCTTGGAAACCATGAAAGATATAAAAGATATTCACAGGTGAGGAGTCTGACAGAGCCACGGGGAGAGGAAGAATACACGGTAGCGGGGAAAGGACAGGAAGGGAGGAAAGAGAAGGGAGGATCAGTGGGATTAGGCTAGGGATAGTTAATTGACTGTCCCCGGCATAATTGAGTAGTGTTAGGCATCTACCTTCAGTTAATTGAGAAGCACATTGGACAGATCATTTTGGCTTCCAGGGGGATCTTATTTCTGTTTCATTTATAATTCATAACCCAGATTTTCTCCCTTGAGGACCTGACATTAGTTTTCTGCATCCCCATGCGTACCTCTGTGCAGTAGCCAAGCAAAGCTGAGATGCTCGGCACACCTAAAAAATCAGGCCCCTTCCTAAACACGGCATTAGGAGTCTGCCTCACACACCGTGTATGAACAATATTGGCCTTTATACTGCAAGCGTTTCAGTCCAACCAGCACCACCACAGCCTGCTGACAATACATCTGGGTAACCTGGCAAGAGCAGCACACGATGCTAAAAACCACTGCAGCTTTTGGCTTTGTAGCTTGGTTCCTGAAAAAAACATCTTGGCCTTGTGCCGCAGAATGTAGTCACCCTGAGAGACAGTCATTAAGCCAGAAACAGCTGGACCCTTGAGGCATCCTCAGAATAATATGCGATACTCAATCCCTTCCAAAGGCCCTGGGTACGTTAAATAACTAATCCTCACAGTTGGAAGGGAGAAGGAAGAATGAGCCTCTGTTTACAGATAGGGAAGCTGATGCATATGTTGGTTAAGGGTCAAACATGCCAACCCTCTCCCAGGAAATGCTGCGTTCGCAGCTCCCTTTAAAGGCACCTCATTTGGGCCAGGCCCAACGTGAATCATCCCAGG
>NW_005842013.1:164508-201808 GCF_000455745.1 Alligator sinensis | reverse complement strand
CATTCCTGAGAGACTGCTTCATGTTCTCTGCCCATTAGCCTACGCTCTCTCAGACAAGTAGCTATAGAAAACCTCATTTCGAAGGGCAGAAGCATGGCACTTACCAGTCAAAGTTGTTGTAGTCATTCTTCGCTTCCCCCCACATGTACAAAAAAACCAAGGAAAGGCAGAATGCTCCAATGAGAACAGGGAAAAACACACACTCCCACTGGGGAGAGAAAGAGAGGCCGGGTGGTTAAACCTTACCTATGCAGCAACAGGCAACGCACGCTGCAGGTGTACGCAAACCTCCGTTGGGTCCCAAGGTGAGAGATGGGCACGACTGTATTGAGTCTGCTCATGCATCTCTGAAAACATTCCCCACAGTGTACTCATCAGTGCTTTTCCTAAGAACAGCTTAGATCACTCAAGCAACTGGGACCTCTGCTGACTTCCCCCAAGAGACACAATCCAACAATCCCATCGTTGGAACGTCCTCCTCGGATTTAACCTATTTGTTTCTTTCCTTTGCACAACCTCTTTACTGGGAGATATAACACGTGCTCTGGTGGAGTTTCTTGTTCAGCTTGGGCAGACAACGACCCCTGTGACTCTTTACTGCTGTCACACTTGGGACTATCTGGATCATGGTCAACACCTAGGCATACCAGTCATGGCCCAGGACCTCCACTGTGCTAAGCCCTGTACAACCAAGACCAAGAAGACAGCTTCTGTTCCAAGTATGGTAGGGCCCTTTTATGGTGCCATGCCATCTTATCCTGTGCAAACATGTCTACAGCAAACCAAGCAGCTGGGACCAAATTCTAGCCTATCCCCTCTGTATCCCAACCCTAATAGGATCAGGGAATATAAATCATTCGCCCCCTAGTCCCCTCCAGAAGGAACTGTGGGGTGGGCTTGTCCCAGCAAGCAAATGCAAGCTCACAATGGGGTTGGGCAAACATACCATTTTGCAGCAGCATTTTCCTGGCTCAACCTTCTTGCGCTGGTACCGCTTCCACCGGCAGCTGTAGAGCCCAGCCAGGCAGGAGATGAAAGGCTGGTGTTCATACCTCTGGAGCAGGCGCCGACGTACCACCTTCAGCTTGCCCAGCTTGAGCTGCTTGAAGTTGATGGTACTGTGGTCCATTGGAGGGGGCTTATCTCATCGTCTCTCTGAAAGAAGATACAAGCTCTCAGGGGGCTTCCTGCCTCGCAGGACAACTCACATCACATAGCATCCACGGCTATGCCCTCAGATGGCTGCCCACGTGCCCTCTCCCCTGCCCCTGAGACCTCCTCAGATGGTTCTTTAACAGCTAATTTGCACTGAAAGTCAAACAACACACACTACCTGGCCTATATAAATGACCACGTACAGCTTACTTATTGGTATATTTTTACTTTTCCCCACTCCCACAGTGAAAATTGGTGGGGGAAAGTCTAAAACGGTGAAACAATTGTTTCCCCCCCCAAAAATTATTTTTAAAAAACATTTGATTGATTTTTTTTATTACCAAGGTGAAAATCCTCATGAAAAATTCTGGAAAAAAATGCAAACAGTTTTGCAGCTTTCTAAACGTTTTGCAAAATAGCTTTGCTTTTACATTTTGAGCCACTTTGAAGCAGCTCGAACAAGACCACAAAACTAAGCCCACAACCAAATTTTAATACTCCACAAAACCTTGATGCAGTAAGCCCATGCAACAGTCTGGAGCGTGGAAAAGGCCAATGCATGCAATAGGCAAGGATGCTGGAAATAGGAAGATAGGCCTGGAAAGAGCCTCCCAGGCCATAAAGTCCAGCCACAATACATTAAAATTGGTTTGTGCTAGCGGAGAAAGGAGATAATAGCTGTAGCCCTGTTCATGTGACAAACTTGTTGGTGCATACCTGCATATCTCCATGGATAAGCATGGTCAACAGAGCAGGGGCTCTTTGTGCTTGTTTTAACTGTAACAACCTGTTTTAACTGAGCTTTACCACTTTGAATACGAGTTGGGTTTTGTGTGCACTAGCAGCCAGGTTACATAGCCAGGCCATTGTTTTCAATGAACACAGCACCCTCAGAAAGAGGTCCATGCACAAATAGATGGGCTACAGGAAGCACGGTTGCCTTTATGAACAAGCAGAGCTTCGAGATTCGGGGTCTATCAAGAAGTGTTAGGAAACCACGGAAGGACGATCAGTCCTATATCAGCATATAAAGCCAAAGTTATCTTTCAGATCTTATATGGCTCTGAAGTATGGGGTTATGCTGCTAGTAACTTTGAGCAGACATACCTCAGGGCAAGTTTCTTGGGGCTCTTCTGACTCTTCCTCCCTCAACTCCTCCCTCAACTTCCTCCCTCAGCTCCTCTTCTGGCTCTTCCTCCCTCAACTCCTGCATCTTTTTTGAGATGAGAGACAGGAATGGATTCTATTTTAACTAATATTATTATTACAATGGCAGGATTTGGGTTTAAAATCCGGCCCCTTTTACCATCTCGTCTGCTTAAATTATGCTACATAGAAGATATTCATAATCCCCCTCCTCCCCAATCACCCTGGTTAGCTTTTCTTTCCGGCACTTTTGCACTTTCTGGGATGGGATACTATCTCAAAGATAATGAAAGATCTTTCTCCCCTCCATTGAAAAGGTTCGTGTTTTCCGGAGGATACAAGATATTGCCAGGCAGAGTGATTTTGCAGTGGCTAGGGCAACTCGCATTGCCCCTTTATATACTCTTTGGGAATTAGATTGGAATTAGATTGGGGGGCAGAAAGGTATTTACCATCTCAATAATAAATAGCACTCCTCTTTGACTAGACTCAGGACCGAACAGATGCCCACAGCCGTTTTGGCTGGACGTAGATTTTCCATCCCAAGGGATAAAAGATGTTGCCCAGCCTGTCTAGGAGCTTTGGAAGATACTATCCACTATGTATTAAAATGTTCTTTATGTAATGACATAAGGAGAACCTATTTATTACCGTGCTTGCAGGAATCAATACATTTCTCAAGCAGAGAGAAATTAATCTGTTTTCTCCAGCAAACAAATCCAGATATAGTAAACCATCTCGCAATTTTTGCTTACAAGGCTGAGGCGATTAGAGCTAAATATCCTTATTACTGACACAAGTGACACATTTTAACATTAAATTTGATTGCATTGTCTCAACTGTGAACCTATGTACAGCAATATTATAGATTCATGTCTTGATTTACTATGATATTTAGATTAATAATGTTTTTATGTTGGCGGGCTCTATTCTTAGTATAATATTTGTAGCTCGGTTACTTTGTTCGAACTTATTTATATTATGGTTGTATGTGTGTTATGGCAGCTGTGGGAGCATGGCATTTAGCCAGAATCCTTAATAAATTGAAATACATTTTTTTTTAATTGAGATTTGGGGTTTGTCAACACATACAAACAGAACAGCTTTTCCCATGGCAATATAATCAAGTGGCACAACCCTAATACTATAAAAAGTGCCATAAAGGTTCAGACCGATGGCCCATCTAGCCCTGTTTCCAACATTGACAAGCAGTTAGTATAAATGCAGTGCTACAGATAGGAAAACGTCTACATGGATATAACTATTTCAGCGTAGGAAGGAGAATGAATAGGATAGCATAGAGTCACAAAAAAGAGGGCTGGCAGGGGCTTCAGGGGGTCATCTAGTCCAGCCACCTGCTCTGGGCAGGATCACCCCTGACTAAACCATCTCATCCAGCTGTTTGTTTAACATGCTCCTGCACACTCCCAAAACCCGCCTCTCCAGGTAGCTTGCTCCAACGCTGAGCCCCTCTCATAGTGAGAAAGTTCCCCCTAATACCCAAGCTAAATTTTCCTTGCTGCTCCATATGGTGCCTTTACGCCACTATGACAGCCTCCACCTTAAGCAATGTATTGGTATGTCATTAAAAATCACCCCCCACCGACTAAAATCATTGGACCAGTGCAATTTTCAAGCATAAGCCAGGCTTTAGGCACCCAGAAAGATGAGGACGCAGGACAGTGGCTCTCAACGTTTTTAGCCTCAAGCTCCCTTCGTACCTTTTTCGGATTTAGCAGCACCCGAGCTGAGAGCCATTGTGCTACAATCAAGCTTGTGCCAAGTGAGGGCAGTGGGGGCAGGACTTCACCCCATTGTGCCCAGTTTTTTTTTTCCATTATCTGCCCCCTCCCAGCTCCTAGTCTGTACCTGGGGGGGACAAATGCTGCTCCTCCAGGGGCTCGGACGCTGCGACTGAAGGCATGCGCACTTGTGGCCCTCCTACTGACCCCAGGGGAATGGGAGGAGCAGTGGGGTGAGGGAATGAGCTAAGCTGAAAAATGCAGCCCCGCAGCCCCATATCCATCTCTCCAGCTGCCCACCCATCCACATAAGAACTGCTATTTACTGTGTCGGACCATGGCCATCAGATGCAAGGGAACCGGACAGATTAGCCTATTCAAAAAAGGGATTGGGCACGTTCTTGGAGTAAAGGGGCATTAGTAGCTACTGAACACAGGAGTTAGGGATGGAGAGTGAACTGGGGATGACCAGGGTTTTTTCTACTGTTCCTCTCTCATTTGCAGCTTCCAGCATTTAAGGTCTAGGAAGTTCTGGTTCAGAGGCTGTGTCCCTACCTCCTATGCTCAACAGCTACTGATGCCCCTTTCCTCCAAGAACATACCCAACCCCTTTTTGAATATGGCTAAACTGTCCACTTCCAGTGCATCTTGTGGCAAAGAGTATCACGCTTTAATGACACGCTGTATGGAAAAGCACTTCCTTTGTTAGTTTTTAACTTACTACCTACTGGGTGCGTCTACACCCGTCCTCCCAATGTAATACTTGCTAAAGCTAAAGCAAGTACTAAATGACTGCGCAGTCCCAGTGGTGCATGGGTCATTTCTGACCCGACTGCACAATAGCTCGGTGCTACCGCACCAAAGCATTAGCATTACAGTTCATGCCCACCGATGCTATGTCACCGTACCTCATTGCTACAGTGATGTAGCGTCTTGTGTAGATGCACCCGCTGGTTATTGTGAGAGGTAGCAAATAATAAATCCCTGTTTATTTTCTCTCTGCCATTTAGTTTTTGTAAACCCTCGTCAGGTCCCTTCTCAAGCATCTCTGTCTAAATTGAATAGGCCCGGCCTCTTTCGTCTCTTCTCCTGTGGAAGTCCCTCCATACCTCTGACCATCCTTGCTGCCATTCTCTGGACCTTCTCTAGTTCTTCTATATCTTTTTTGAGGTGTGGGAACTGGGCTCCCAGCAAAGCACATTCAACGCCCCTTTTGAAAGACTCATAGCACCCCAAGGTGCCACAACACCGCAGTTGAGAGTCGCTGACACAGGAGATCAACTAATAGGTTGAATGTTAAGCAAGCAACTTCAGGAATAATGACAAATATGTGAACTGACTACAGCAAGAGCAATGCCAATGGCACAGCACTGCAAACCAGTGAAAGAATCGTTTTTGCACCAAGACGGTAATAAGAACATAACGCAAGAAAACACTCCTGTTGAAGTAACAAGAGGTGCCATTAAGAAGCGTCTCTCCAGAGCACTGATATAGCTGATAAAAGGTTTCCTGTTACATTGGATAGCTCAGTGTGTTACTCACGCCATATTACCTAGGCAGATCTGCACGCAGAAATGCAAGTCTCCTGCTTGTCTCCTGCAAGATTCAGCCAGTTGCTCAGACACCCGGCTCCTTATTTAATCTATAAAATAGAGCTATCATCATCATCATTAACACAGAAATGTGCGATTTACAGTCTCCTTCATTATACAATCCCCATGCAATGAACTGCTTGCAAATGATCTAGAGACCAAAGTTTGCTGGCAGAAATGTATCTGGTAGATTATTGGCAATAGTGGATCAGTTCAAAAACATCCGGTTGGGTTCGTAGAAACTTTGCACCCAGTGAGAGATCAAATTTGTTAAAAAAATTGTTTGTTACAAATAATTTGCCCAACTCTGCCTAAAGTCCTCTATGATAAACTAATCGCTGCAGCAGTGATAGGACTCCAAGCAGCCTGTGTCTCTATTTGTTGCAAGCAAAACTTGAAATAAAACAAATGGGTTATTACAGCATGATCAGTGCCAAGCATTCAGAAATCAGAACCCAGGCCTCAGGAAACAGGAGACTGATTATTTAAATCACTCCATTTTTACAAATTAATAATGTTTTCATTCTTGTATGCTTGCCACTGTTTGCATTTAGGTTATACTCAGGTCATATAGTCAAGTTTTATTCTGCAAACACCAAGGGTACCTATCCATGTGTCTGGGGGTGGGGAGCAGCCATTTTAATTAGAGCAGTTCCCCAACAGCCGCTCTACTTAAAACAGCCCACCTTCACGTGTATTAAGCCCTCCATGTTTTGAAATGGCAGCAGGGGTGTTTTAATTAAAGCTCATTTGACAAGCTTTAGTTAAAGCGCCCCTGCGGCCAGTTTAAAATTCAGGGGGGCTTAACATACGTGACAGAGAGGCAATGCTGGAGCGTTCTAATTAGAACATGGAGCAGACTCGATGAATCGAGTAAACCCTCGTTAATCAAGTCTGCTCCAACACGTTGTAATTAGAATGAGAACCAGCACATCTATAGGCAGCCCCAGGCCAGAAATGGTTTTTTTCACAAAAGCTGAGATGCTCAAGTAATCCTGTTTTCTCCAGAGCCTGTAGCTTTAAGGCAGATACCAAATATCACAGACAACCCTGAACACCATTATTCATTCTTTACATAGTGCACGCAGTGCTCCATGTGATTGCAGACAGGTGTGATTTATCTCCACCCAGGAGACGGATGTCAGCCTGTCCACAATGTTTTCACGGCATCTGATGAAGTAAGTTGCTGCCTATGAAAGCTCTTCTCTCTGTGCAATAGTTAGTCTCTAAGGTGCTACCCTGCCCTGCCTTCTACCGATCCAGGGATGTGGCAGTAGATGTAACGCTCTTATTTCATTCGCACAGCTTCTGTCATTGGCATTTTTCCATTAGGTGCCACTTCTTATTCCTGAATACTATGGAATTAGGTCATTTCTCAGGTTTAACTCAATCTTTGCTTGGCACATACGAGTGTAACCTAGCCTTATCCTGTGATAAAAAGGAGCAGACACACAGCTTATAACCCTAAACCGATGTAACTGATTCAAACGTGGTATAGAGTTATCCCAGGGGAAACCAGGGTAAATCTACACTAGTGTCAGTCACACTGCTGTACTGTAGGTGTTGTGTGTCCATTTCTATCTTGGAATAGCCTTTTGCTCAATGCAAGGAGATGATTCCCAGCTCTCTGCAGCCCAGTGGTGAGATGATCTATAGTGCCTAGTGTGGAAGCCAGCCCAGGACAGTACAGGCGTGATTTAAATTACATCAATAATAGCACATCGTGGGCATTTTTACACATGCTCCGGGAGGCATGGGGGGAGCACTTTAATTAGTGAGCCGTGCTCATTAAAAGCACCCAAGAGTCACATGTATCAGCATCCCCCTGCTAAAAAATGGCAGTGGGGCACTTTGAACTAAAGCTTGTCAAATGAGTTTTAGTTCACAGCACCCTGCCACCATTTTTCAGCACGGAGACGCTGATACACATGACACTAGGGTCTGCTGGAGCACATTAATTTCTGCACTCCAGCAGACTCGATTCATCAAGTCTGCTCCAACACGCTGGATTTCCAGTGCATCGGAGCAGGCTCCCTACATGTGTATAGGAGCCCCGTGTGTCCAAGGACTTAGGGCCTGATCCTGAACCACTGAAACGAGTGGACATTTTGCCATGGGTGCAGGGTCAGACAGTTAAACAAAAGTGGGAACTTGCCTGATGAACACCACTAAATTGAGCCTGTACTTTCTGCACTCTCAAGATGGTTTTGGAGCCCCCACATCTACAAATCTGGGGAGCCTCATGAAGTCTCTGCAACCTACCCCTATGACTCTGGTGGGATGTTATTCACATGCAAGGAACCAGGCCTCAACTAAATATCACATCGTTTAAGCAGCTGAAAACATAAACACTCAGGGTGCTCAGGCTCCAGTGGAGCAAACTACTTAAGTGCTTAATCTCTGTGTGTTGGGTGGAAAGGAGCCCAAGTCTGTCTTGATAAATGACAACATAAGAACAGCCATACAGGCCAGATCAAAGGTTCCTCGAGCCCAACATCCTCTCTTGGAGACTGGCAAGCAGACAATGCTGGAGAACCCTCCCTAAGTTTTACTAATATTAAAATCAAGTCCTCCCTACTGCTGCCTAACAGGCTTTTGTGCCTGGGCTGAGCAGTAGGGAATGAAGGGCTACCTCTCGGGGGGTCTGACATTAGCTCCCCAGCCTGTAGTTCACCTTCACAAGCCAGTATTTCACGGGGTACGTTAGAGGCCCATCACACCGCTAGATCATGTGCAGTCCCCTCTCAACCCTAAGATGTCATTGCAGTTCATTGCTGACTCCCGTGGCATGGCTCTTTGGCTTTTTTTCCTACTTCCTCGGTGCGGTTTTGATCTCCCCCCACTGCAGTCTCTACAGTCACTTCACAGCTTGTGTCCCTCAACCCATCGTCTTTGCTTACCTGAGCACTTCTCTTTCTTTCTTTGCCTGGAGACCTGGTTTTCCCTCCAAATGGTTCCCAATAGCTGCTGCCCAATGAACAAAGAACTTTCCTGCCACGCGGATTCCTATCAGAATGCCCGAGAGCGCCACGCTGGCTCATTTGCAAGGATCAGTCCATTTCAAGGGGTTAATAAACCCTTTAAACGACTGAGTCTTGATCCTCATCAGGTGTAAACTTGGCATAGCTCTGCTACACCCCAACAGAGACATACCGGTTTACCCCGGACAATTTGGTCCGTTACATAAGTACAAGTATTTTTATGCCACTGCTTGCACCAATAAGATAAGATTTAATAAGAGAAGATAAAGATAAGATAAATCAATAAGATTTAACCAAACAGGGTGTGTCTACACTGGAGTTTTACTTAGGAGTAACTTAGTTTGGTCTGCAGTAAAGCAGCACTGTCTACACCAGTGGCGCTATTAGGCCAGGGTAAGCTAATTAACTCTGCCATAGGCTAGTACTGACAAATACAAGGACTATTCTATGGTGGAGTTATTTACTCTGCTGCAAACACGTGTAAACAGTGACTGGGGCTGTCTGGGGCTTGAGGGTGCTACAGTGTGGGGCTGCCTGCTGGTTAACCCTGCACTGGAGAGCCCTCATACCCCAGCCAGCCGCTCCAAAGCAGTGCAGCCCTGGCTGGCAGGGGAGCCAGGGGGTCAGCCTGCCAGCCTGGGGCTGCTCCTGCCTAGCTCAACATGCTGCAGTCCTGGGAGCACATGTAAACGTGGCACCTGAGAGCAATAAACTCCAGTGCACACTGAGCCAGAGTTTATTGCGTCAGATTAATTTCACGTGTAGACGTGCCCACCATCATCATAATCCTATTAATAGAGCAAGAAGTGGCTCTATAAGAGGATATGGTCGTTAGAACCACACTATCACCACTCACTCTTCCAATGTGGGAATTGCATTAAATTTGGAACGAAATGGAAAACACGGTTAAGCACAGGATCACCCAACGTTTACCCATGGAACCTGTCTTATGCGCCTATAGCTTAAATTGAGGTATTTGGACTGCAAAGAAGGGTGTTAAGAGGTCCTATCTCCAACGTACTGGCATGGCTTCCCTCTAGAGTTGGCTTTAGGTTTCATGCATAACAGCGGGGACGGTGCCATTTCTGGAATGTGATCCGGGTCAGCAGGGGCCTGACCCTTTGACGTCTTGCAAGCTCAGACAGGGTGATCCCAAGTCACTGATGCCTCATTGCTTCCTGTGCATCTAGCCACATACTGTTTCACCTTAGAATGGAGGCTCTTTGGGACAGAGGCTGTGATTTGATTATATAAGTGACCACTGGCTGGTGCAGCAGGGCTGAGACCTTTAAAAACGACTGAAAGGCCAAGAATCTCAACTTTGTTACGTTGCATCTCACTGTATAATGCTGCTTTGCGATGCTAGACAGCTGTCTGTGGCAGGACTCTAGCTAGCAGGGCTGTGCGAAATTTTGCCGGCTGTTTCGTTTCAATGCTGTTTTGACTTGTTCTGAGCTTGAAACAGCGAAATCGAAATGAAATGAAGGGCTTCGAAACAGTCTCGAAACAAAACGAGGGCAATCAAAACATTTCGAAAGTTTTGAAACATTTCAAGTTTTGAAGCTCAATCCGGGCTTGCCTGAAAAGAAACAGAAAGTAAGGAGAGGTAAGAGGAAGAGGGGGGAAGAGGTGGGAAGGACTGCTCTCATATTGACATGTGTAGCTGGCCAGTGACTGTCATCCTTCCCTGAGGTCCTTTCCAATCCCAGTGCTCTGGAGGAGGGATGGAAAAACAGTATAAAAGGCAGCATTGTTTGAACTGCCCTGCTTCCTGCCACCCATGTCCTGAGTTTTGCTTGTCAGAAACCTGAGGTGCAGTTTCCCAGAAACCCCAGCACCTATCTCCTTGAAAGCTGGCAGTCTTTGTGGCCTCAGCAGGGGATACTATCCCTGCAGTTTTCACCCCACTGTGCCTTAACACACACACAGTGTCACCCATGTCAGGAGTTTTGATTGTCAGCAGCTTGAGGTGCAGTGTTCTGGAAACCCCTGCACCTATCTCCTTGAAAGCTGGCAGACTTCATGGCCTCAGAAGGGGCTACCATCCCTGCAAGTTTCATCTGAATCAGGCAAGAACTGACAAAGTTATAGGCAGTTTCATGCTTCCCCATTATAGCCTATGGGTGAAATGTCAAAACAGCATCGAAACAGCAAAACAGTTTGCAAAATCCAACAGCAGTTTCAAAACTAAACAAAATTCAAAATGAAACACGTCGAAACGGTGAAACAGAAGTCAAAACAAAACAGTACTGTTTTGCACAGCCCTACTAGCTAGCACAGAGGTGCAAAAGCCTTTCTTGCTCTGATATGTCAGGGTAGACTGGAGAAGGCAGTAGTACTTACGGTATTTTGCTGCAACAATGCAAAGCAAATCTACTGTGGTCTTTATGGATAGGATTTGTTGTCTCTCTCACTGGTGAAAGCATGTACTGGTCCAGCTAGCAGCCAGGTGCAGCTGTAAGATGAAGGCTTCTGATACCATGTCTGTATTTACTGTTACCTGACCCCCCCTGTCCCTATACCTAACTATTTATTCACCTGAGATGCTTTATCAGAATCCTAGATCAAAAGCTTTTTGGGACAGAGGTTATCTTTTTATTTGCTTACAATGGACCCCTGGTCCAGCCCAATGACATAAGAAATTAAGGCAGTTATCCATGTTAGTCTGCCAAGCCACCCATGTCATGCCACCCTGCTATGAGGGCACGATGGTGCTTATAGACTAACTCATTCACAGAGGCATGAGCTTTTGTAGGCTGTAGCTTACTTCATCAGATGCTATGAATGGACTCACAGAGGGCAGGGGTATTAAATAAATAGGTATATGGTTATAGGACCATCTGGTCAAAGGATAGGGAAAATGGAAGGAAAGGCAAGGGCACTGCTGAGAAAGGCAAAGGTCAGTAGAAGAGATCAAAAGGGATAACAAAGCAGTTAACTCACTGAGGAGCATAGAGGTTATAAAAGCTAGTCCAGGTAATGGGATAAAAATCCAGAGTCTCTTTTGAGACCATACTTAACACAGTCCAAGCTGTGGATGATTTCTTGTTTCACATTCAAGCTGGCAGCCTGTCCTGGTTTACAAGCAGCCCCCAATCTCAAATGATGCCTCTACAGCAACAGCCTACCTAACCCTTATTCTCACCAAGCCACTAGACCTTGCAACACACCCAGAAGCAAGCTATTATCTATGCACTATTTGACTCAATATTATTTGACTGGTCCTGCCAAGATGTCCAATTCATGAACAGAGGCTCATTCAGCCAGTGATAAAGAAGTTTAGGGAAATGAAGATGAGGGAGACGTTTTATTGAAGCTACTCACCACATTAGGCTCTATCTATCCAATGGCTGCTCTGCAGACTTGTCTCCTGTTTTTGGGTTTTCCTGGAGAAAGAGATACAGGGCTGAGTTAAGGTTTGTAAGGTGCCATTTTTAAAGTGGAACATTAACTTGGAGTTTCCAGAATTTTTAGCCTTTTTCGAGCCAATAAAATAATATTGAATCAATTAATAGCACACAGTGGGCATGCCTATATGTGCAACTAATGTGACTAAATAAACTGTGGTGCATTTTGAGCAAGAGTAAATTAATCCAGACATCAACGTCTACACATGCGTTTAAGCACAGTAATTTATTCCATTGTTGGATAGTACTGGTTTCACTGGTATCCAACAGTGCAGTAACTTAGTCTACACCAGCCTAATTGCCATGCACATGTAGATGGTGATGCTCTACTGCCCAGCAAATTAATCTACTGCATAGCAAAATGCACATGTGGATGTGCCCAGTGGGAACAAAATAGGAAGGGGGACTTCTAGGGGAACATTTTTATAGCACAGATTCAGATCAACTGATCTGCATTAGATGAAGCCTTAATCAGGAAGCGTGTAGGCCTTGACAAGACTAAAAATTAAGCCTGTGAAGGCAGGAGAATGGAAAGTGAAATGATTTAAACCCAAACTAATGGGTGTAAGGTCAGCCAGCTAGAGCACAATGATCAGGAAGCTTTAAAATAAAATAACAAAAATTCATTTTTCTCCAGAAGGGAGCAGTGGTCAGTGGTCAGTTGTTGTATCCTCCTATCATGGCTACACACTACTTGCTTCAGAGAAGTTGGAGGGGAAAGATAAATATGGATACAAATACCATTAACCCAAGGCAAGGGATTATTCATAGATTCATAGATGTTAGGGTTGGAAGGGACCTCAGTAGGTCATCAAGTCCGGCCCCCTGCCCTGGGCAGCAAAGCGTGCTGGGGTCAGACGACCCCAGCTAGATGCTTGTCCACCAGCTAGATGTTTGCTTATTATGTTAAATTTGTTAGGTGCGAGAGTTAAATAGAGCTACTTCCGCCCTTGGCTCTAATTTAGGAAAGCAACTAGGCATGCAATTAAAATTAAGCATGTAAATAATCCTTACTGGTGCTGTCTTGCTGAACTGGGACCTAGCATAGCCAATTGCCTTTAAAGAAATGAGGCAAATAAAGGCCCAGACTGATGAAATGAGGTGTTTCAAGTGAGATGCCTCTATGGAAAAAGTTTCTCCACTGACTTCTGAGGCCAATGCTGAGAGTTTGTGCCAGTCCCACTTAAGATGGCTTAATGTGGAGACTGGCTGGGTTTCCCTGGTAGCTACTGGGGCACACGGCACTTGGAGGCCATCTGTAAACAGGGAGCCAGATGCCAAACATTAGCCACCCTCATTTGAGAGGCTGGGGCATAGCAAAGAGTCTCTGTAACCATGAAAAAGGAGCACATGAGCCTCCCCCACCCTTTCATCCATCAGAGAGAAGTGATCTCTGCCCTCCCAAGTGGGAGAATGAAGACCGTGCGCTCTTCACCGTTAAGCAAGTGCGGTCATCAGCTCTTGGGAAGCATATGGAGGCTGTGCTGTCCCACGCCACGGCTGTCAGCTCTCTCAGTAAATCTCTCTCCCTTGCTCTAAAGAGATGGAGGGAAGAGCCTCCCTCATAGCCACTGGCCTGTCTCACTGGCAAGCCTTTATTCTTTGACTCATAATGGAAAGCGTCAAGTCCCCATTGAACGAAAGAAAAATGGGAGCGAGTAACAGACCTTGCAGTCCATGGAGCTGGCATCACATCAGCCTCTAGCCCGTTCCGCTGGTACGAGAAGCGATTGCAGACTGAAGCCAGCTAGGAAGAAAGCCAGGAAATTTAAAAAACAAAAAGAAAGAAAGCTCAGCAATGCCACTTCTAACAAGCTGCAGCTCAGTTCTCCACACCTTCCCCCACCCACAGACCCAACTTGGCCAATCTCTTTCTGGATAAGACTGCAAAGCCCCGCAAGAGCCGCCGAGGTCCAGTTCTGCCTATTCAAGTGATCAGCCTTTTAACTGTACCAGCCTTCCCTCTTTATGTGCAATCGTTCTCAGAGAACGATTAGAGAGAATATCACACGAGTGGATCGCACAGCCCCTTTCTGGAATGAATAAAGAGGAGAAACGGCTTCAGATGGGTCTAAAGTATTTTAACTGCAGCCTCAGCTGAAACCTGCAGTGTTTATTCTTTATTCGGGCAAAAATCTCATAGCTGGGGTAGGGGGCTTAGGAGTCTTTGGGGCCTCCTTCTCCTTTTCTTTCCTCAACCTCCTTTCCTGTAGTGGTACCTTGGGACTGGGTCCTCTGCCCTGGAGGGTACCCAGGTAGTCTAAGGATTGCTGGTTATATTTGTAGACTGTGCCTTATAGTTTATGTGAATAAGTTGAAGTAATAGTTTGTATATTTATAGAGTTATAAGGTTACCTGATCAGTATCCTTTGTTCTGGGTTCATCTGTATTTTTTAATAATAATTGGGGGGGGGGTGTATATATATATATATATATGTATATATGTATATATATGTGTGTGTGTGTGTGTGTGTATATACACACACACACACATATGTACAAAACAATAAACCTTATACCATATATATATATATATGATATAAGATTTATTGTTTTGTAAATGTGTACAGATATATATAATCTATGTCCTTACCCTTTCTTGGTTGTGTTGTAAAAATAAATTTGTACATAGTTAAGTAATTGATTGGCCGGGCCTGACTCTATAGGGGACCGAGGCGGCTGCTGGGCTGTTGTGTCCCTCCGCAGCACACCACCCTGCCAATATCTCCCTCAATTGGAGAGGGGAGTGCAAACCCATGTACACCCGGGCTACATAACGAAGGCATCAGCTTGGATTCAGCACTGTTCAGCTGTCACTGAGGGGTAGTGAGAGGCCCGAGTTGCAGAGTTGGGTTCCAGGTTCAGACCCAAACTAGGATTTTTCTAGGTCCAGGGGGCATTTGCAAAAAACTTAAGGATGGCCTGGAACCGCAGCATGAAAGAGAAGAAGCACAACACGTGCCTCCTGATGCTGTTCACCCGGAGACCTCAGGACTTTGCCTTGCAAAGAAACACTGTGTTTTCTGGCAGATAAGAATCCCTTTAACTGCAGGCTTTTTAACTGGACTGCTGGTTTCCCACTGCTGGAAGCTGAGTGATGAATAGAAAGATGAATAACTCTGCTGTGGTAAACGGAGCATCTTTATTAAGCCACCCAGCTTGGATTGGGCGTTTCCTGGCAGTGGACGCGCAGACAAGCAAAACCAGGCTCCTTTCTCTACAAGACTATGTGCCAAAGCCATCAGCTTCATCAGCTGGATGGGTGTGAAGGAGGGCTGAATTTAGCCACCCCGTTAACAGAGCGCTGATGCCTTATTGCGAGGGCTGCTGATCCCAGCTCTTCAGGTAACCCAAAGCTGGCTGATCTAATGGACTAAGAGTTCTTCTGTGCCAGGATCAGGAAGGAGAGACACGTTTGCCCCCAGCTCCCAGCAAAACAATCAATAGGGCATGGCTTTTGAGCCCATCACTAAGGCCCGAGGGAGGTGCCCCCCCCAAATCCTACTGCCTCATACATGCAAATGCAGCCGAGGTGAGGCCAGGGCTGGGAGCTGGGTGTTTTGACCAGAACGGTGTGAAAAGCTCATTCAAAAGTCTGAAGCCATGTGAAACTTTGTCACCCACTTGTCTTCCCCCTGCATCTTCTTTCCAAATGTCTTTTGCATTGCACACTTACAAATCAGCCCCTGTGCTGTGTGAGCTTGGGGCTTCATGAATGTTTCCTAAAGTGAGTAGTAAATGCTATGGGTTTGTCTATACCGTGGCAGCAGTGCATGGCAGCACAGAGAGGCTGAAACACCTCCCACCCCTATACACCCATGGGCACACATTAAACCTGGCAGCATGGCAGGGGGGCTGCTCTGGGTGCCTCTCTCTGCCAGCTCATGCACTCTCAGTCTGTGACATGCCTAGAGCAGCTTTACTCATAAACACCTGGGTTTGAAGCAGGGGCAAGATGTGCTCAGGCACCCTTGGGACTGGGATTTGATATCATCATGGTGGAGGCAAGCCAAGAGTACCCATCTGGACACACATTAAAAGGCACTGATTTCCAGAAGGTGAGGGCTTTCTAGGCTGTCTCCACTTGGGCACCCAGGAACACAGACACCCAAAATCAGCAGGTTGAACAACCTTGGCCAGAGGTGTAAGCCACATCTGCCCTGCCAGGCTCAGTGTCCAGCCCTGGGATTTAGTCTGGCCTTTAGAAAGACAGGGAATTATTCATCCATCTTTAAGGGTGCCAAGACCAGGGGGTTTCAGTGCAGTCCCCGTCTCTAAGCTATGCCGCACAACCAGAAGAAGCTCTGCTGTGTTGATTGTCAGGATTTCATAGATTTCATAGACATTAGGGCTGGAAGGGACCTCGGAAGATCATCGAGTCCAGCCCCCTGCCCAAAGGATCAAGCATCAGATCACATTGTGCCTTCTTTTTAATATCAGTCATGGCCTTTGACTCCAAAGCACATTGCAGCCCACAGCAACAAACACTGGTCAGGACAGGGTATTAGCTAAGGCGCTCAGCAGTTGAGAAAAATGTGCATAAATGAGCTTTGGGCATTGGCAGCAAAGAAAAATCATCACCTTGGGGAAAGCATCCAACATGGCTAAAATATGCAGATTTCCCTCCACGTGCGCTAAGAGAAAAACAAATGTTTTCAATACAGGCGATGATGAATACCAGACCAAAAAAAAAAAAAAAGTCTTTCATGAGTGTGTGGGTTTTGGCTTGATTCAACTGAATTCAAGTCAAAAAAGAAATCTGGGAAAGCATGCATGTATAGCGAAGAATTAGGGGAGGAAAACTGGTAGCTGCTCTGGGTTTTCAGGGGTCATAGACTTGCTCCTGGCACTTGGACTAGTATGCTGCAAGGTTCATAATGGCTCCTAGGTCCTAGGGAAGTGCTTTCCACGTTCTTGGAGCAGTGCCTGGGAATGCTCCGTCTCCCGCACGGGCTCTCTTTTCCCCTATTTTACGAAGTTTCCTTGCCACAAAGCAGCCAAGTAGCCCCTGCCAGATCTGTAGGGATGATCTTTTGGATGTGCTGGGCTCAGGCCATTAAGCTGCATGAAGAGAAGGGCTGAAATGTTTCGTTGCATTCAATATGCGGAAAGCCGGGGCATTGTGCGGAGGCGAGGTGTGAGCAGCTTGTGTTGCTAAGGAGACACATGAAAGCTTTCTGTACTAGTTGGAGTTCTCCCAACCACGGATGGCTTCATGCCCAGAGATGCTGCCTTCCAGATGGGAGGGGAAGATATGGCTCATCGAGAGATGTCAGGACAGGATTCAGCCTCCTCACGCACCAGAGATGCCAGAAAGTGTTGTTCACGGAAGCGGCTATGGGACAGATTAGCATCAGCCATGAATCTAGAAACAGTCCTCAATGGACCTGACCTTGCAGCAGGTGGGTATCTTCCATGAAAGGAGACAGCGCGGTGGCTGCGAACATTTCAGAGACCTTTCTTCTGTTCTTCAGTTTAACCTCTGTCTTGTTCGGGTTCATCTTCAGCCACCTGCTCTTCCTTCTTGAGCTGATCTCACCCAAGCACTAGGCGGTCTTGGCGGAAGGCGTGTATCCATATGTGGAAAAAGCTAATCTCCACGGCGTATCAAGTGCCATCCTTAGGAAAGGTGTTCACAACACCATGGATAAATGCTCTCCAGTTGTCTCTGTCCTTTGTCAGTTCACCACTGGGTTTATATGTAATTTAAATCGACTGACTCCTCTCTCTCTTCCCTGGCGCACAACCTTCACTGATATCCTCGTCTAAGCCATCTCCCTCTGTTCGTGGCATGTGCCCATAATATTCCAGTTTCTTCTTTTTCACCATTTGCATGAATTCAGGTTTGGTCCCAGTCTTATCAAGTATCTCTTGAATGGGTATTCTGGGGGCTCCAGGAAACATTCAATATCCTTGTATAGCACATTGTCTCAAATGCTTATGGTTTTCTTTCTGAGTCCTTTGCAAGTGTCCAAGTTTCTTGGCTGTTTGTTGCTATTGGCCACATCAGTGCTTTTAAATAACCTATGTTTGCCTTGCTTCTTTGGCAAATCTGACTTCTCATTCACACCGCTTTCCAGTTCTGTACCATTGCACAAGTGTTGCCTAGCCTGCATCATACTTCACTTAGGCATTTATTGTTGTTGTGTATACCGCATTTTTAGCACATGCACCGTATATCTCCTACCCACAAGGTTCCTCGAGAGTGACATGGGGCACCATTGCAAGCAATGGGGTTGGCTTGCAAATGTTTAAAAAAGCCAAAATTTGCCAAATTTCATGTTTATCAAAGGCCATTTGGTCGCCTTCAGTTTGAGCCCAGGGAGCATTTGTCTGCCAGACAAGAACCTCCTTATGTAGGAGAGAGACCTGACAACCAGGCTGGTCACGCTGCTTCTAGGGGCATCGGAAAACACAGGAAATAGTAAGTACCTAAAGTCCCTAACCCTCTCCCTACCCCCTATATGAAGGACACAGCCTGTTGTCATCCCTGCATTTTCCATCTTGGCTGAGTTTAAGTCTTTGTCCCCTTTTAGTGGCGTGACTATGGAAGGTCTTTAGCTGCTACAACCTCCAAAATGAAAGACTTGAATCAGACTTTTAAAAGGTATTCACTGTAACATGGTACAAACTTCAGAGACAGCAACTGAGCATGTTGCCTAGAGGAGGAAGAGAAGGCAATGAAGTAGAAAAGACACACACTTGAACCAGGAAGCCACGTAGACAAGGCCTGGTACATACGTATGTAGACATTTGAAGTTACAAATTAATTTGAGTTTCATTAGAAAATTAGCAAAGCAAAGTCTTGCTCCCTTTCTTTAACCTAGCTACACTCTGATTAGCGGGTGCAAGGCCTGGTACACATGTATGTATACAGTTGAAGTTACAAGTTAAGCAGAGTTTAAATGTAATATCCTCTGCTATTCATAGCTCTACTAATCACAGCTGAACATCATTAAGGTGCGTCTTTCCTCCCCAGAGCAGTGGGGCTGGACCCGATGATCTCATGAAGTCCCTTCCAGCCCTAAACTTGTGTGCGTCTGTGTGTGTGAATGAAACAAATCTAATAATTAGAGGCCTAATACCTATTGATTTCAGTAAGAGGAAGTGCCTATATCTTAAAAATCTGGGCTGTGGTCCTTTGCGTGAGTACAAATAGAGGCTCTGGCTTTTCCATCCAGAGGTTCTGCCTTCAGTCCCCACAGACATCTCAGCTAGTCATTGCATCTGCTTTCTTCTACCAACATTTACCAAGGTGTCAGGGCTGGGTCTCTGCTTCTCCCACACAAGTTGTGACAACAGCCTCTCCCTTGCACAAGTCAGTGCCTAAAGCTACATCATGGCTGCTACCGATCTACAATGTTTTAAGACCAGGTGGGACTGTTAGATCGTCTGCTCCAATCCTCTTTATTTCATGAGCAGTGAGTGACACTTCAGTGTGGCTGACCGTGATCCAGATGACTCAGAATAAAGCATTTCAGTCTCAGTGCAGTAACGTGTGTACTATGGACAGGGAGCAGGAGAGGCTGAGATACCCCCAAATACACGAGGCAATGGTAGGGAATTGATTGATTAAGAGATGCCCAGGTGACCCCAGAAGTGAGCTGTACTCCATGCTGCAGAGAAACAGCAGTCACCCTGCCCTGTCCTTACCAGTCTGTCCTAGGGTAACACAGGTGAGCCTGGACATGAGCACGAGATCTGCCATCAAGACGTCTGGGATAGAGAGTTCGCAGCACCACCTCAGCCCGCTGACCTGCCTCACTGGTGCCCAGTCTTCCCAGCTGTGCAGGATGCATCTGATCCATGTAGACAGTCCCTTTACAAATGCAGAGACTCAGATGTCCCAAAGGGAGGCAAGAAACTCAGAACAGCTCTAACTGATTATGCATCAAGGGGAGGTAGAAATAAAGTTCTTGCCCCCTAGAGGAGACCTGAAATATGAAGTCTGATTTTTGTTGTCTAATGCAGAGCTGCAAGTGTTTCATCACATTAAGAGCAACATAGACAACCTTGTTCTCCCCGTGGACCATGCAGCAATATGCTCAGAACAAAGCCCCGTGATACCAGGAGCCGGGTATCAATGTGCTGCCATCTTAATCCCGTGCATTTTAAACAGGGGGGTTGCACTACATATGCGTATCTGAATAATTTGTCCATTTTAGCTTAGCTCTAATTAGAAAATTAGCAAAGCAAGTCTTGCTCCCTTTCTATAATCTAGCTACACCCTGACTGGCTGATGGGTTTCTATTACAGCTTACATAATAAGGCTTATAAATGTAGGGACAAGAAGTGCAAGGTGCAGAAAGATGTCGAATGATTCTTCCTTAAGTATGAGCTTTTGCTGGCAGAAAAAAATCACCAGACTGGATCAGAAAAGTGTCCATCTCCTCTGGTATGTCATCACCAGCGGTGCCTAGCACCACACAGGGAATAGCCTTCTCGCAGGGAAATTTCCTCCCAGCTTCCAATAACTCAAGGTAAACTGAATCCTAGAAGCCTTGGGGCTTATATACCTTCCAAAAACCACACACACACACACATACACACAGGGACAGATCCAGAATTTGAAAAGGGGGGTGCAGATGGTGAGGTACATCTTCACATATAAAAACAACACATTTTTGTTCTGTTAAAAAGAAACTAGAAGCTTTACTAACATAGCAGGGGCCTAGGGCTGGATTCTTCCCTTTCAGTTTGAAGCAAAAACAAATATAATTTCATTATAATGAGTTAAAAACAATCTGCAGGACTGTGAACTAGGAGCTTCATTACCAGGAGCAGCTAACAGACAGCAGAATTGCAGAACAAAGGATAGCTTGATTGGGGGAACAGCAAGACCCTTAAAAAGAAGAGAGGGTAGGATGAAGAGTTTGGAAAGATCAGGTAGATTATAATGAGCCTCAGAGTTAATTGACTTCCGCAGCACTGCCTGGCTAGACATACTGCTGCCACTGCCAGGTAGTTGGTTTTAAACTTTGGGTGGAAAGAGGGGTGCAGGTGTACCAGTGCAGCCCCCTGGATCTCCACCTGCACACGCACCATCTCATGCACACACACACACCCATCCTAACTCGGAATATTCTTGCGCTTCAGCCAAGCATCCAGCCCCTCCTTGAATTCGGCGTGGAAAAAGTACATCCTTAAAGATTTCATTGGCGCTTCCTGCAAAGCGGCCCCACGGCATGGAAGCAAAGCTTTCCGCTCCCCAAATACCCTTGACAACAACAGAAGCCAGGGAAACACTCCATCAGCATCAGTGCCCTTGAAAAGCAGGGCTTAGCTGCCGAGGTGATAATCCCTTTCTCCAGGCAAACATAAACCAGGGCACACAAACCTGCCGTTTCTTAGGGAGGCCGGCGGGAGTCTTGTGCTTCACCCTGACTTTGTTACTGCCCTGCCCCATCTCTATATTTAACTGCACCTGCTATATTAGCGATCGTATTCTTGGGCTGGCTCAAGGAGATTATACTTGGAACCATGTGGGTGGGCAGCTGGCAGCCTGGTCAGTTGTGTGCCGGCATTTCAAATGGCTAACGATCCCCCCTGGAGGATAGCACGAAAAGAAGCTGTTTGTATTTATAGTCCCTGCCACCTCAAAGGGATCCCAGAGCATTTCACAAGTGTCACATGCAAACTGTAGTGGAAATGCAGCCACTTCTAAGGCGGAAACCAACCACTGGATTGGGTGTGGAGCCAGGAGACTGGTGCACAACAGAAAGAGAAGAGAAAAGTGTGGCTGGTACAGCCGAGAAACCCTAATATTTTGGCATCCGAAAAGAATGTAGCGCATGGGATTTTTATTTCCAAGGTCTCTTCCAGACCCCCGGAGGAAGTAAGATAAGTCTGCCGGGCTCATTTTTGCTAAAGAAGTTTTAATCTTCTGGAAGCCTAGGTAGAGATGTGCATGCTATGGGCCATGAAATTATCCTAAATTATTAACTCCTTGGGTTCATAATTTCCAGCAGGAAAACTGAAGGAGACAAGGAAGGACCTGAGCTAGAATTACACCTGCCCTGATTGATTGCACATGGCAGAGTGCTGCTTCATAGATAACCCAGACGGGGAGATAAGCTATGAGTCATAAAAGGGCAGAGCTGAACTTTCACCGTGTAAGGTCCAAGGGAAAATCCATGATCAGGTGCACACTAGAAGCCAGCAGCAATTAATTGCTTGTGAAAGGCATCTGCTTGCCACACACAGCATCACATCGCTTTCCCAGCTTCCCCTTGCAGAGATTGCCTCCGAAGCCCTTATCCACTCTGCTCATCTGCTCCCTGTTAGCACTGTAGCTTCGCACATGCATTCAGGGCTCCTTAGCTTTTCAGGGGAGAAGAAAGGAAAATGCTCACAGTCTTCCTCTGAACCACACTGTGACTTATACCAGAGCACCTAGACCCCCAAGCATGCTCCAAAGTCCTGGGCAAAGCACCTTCAGCACTGTCACCATCCCCACTCCCCAGTGATAAGTACCTTATAAATACCTGCAGCCATAAGAATCATTAACATGCCCTGCACAGAGAGAAACCAGGTTGCTATGCTGAAGATGCACAACTGACCCAAGGTCTTTCATGAGCATTTGTGTAGTTAAACCAATAAGCCAACACCCCACGTGGCCTTGCAGCCATTGGAAGATCAGGAGAGATGTTCTGCCAGGCACCAACTGCAGCTCAACCTCTGACACCCCCAGGTTTTGAGGAAGAGTCAGCGCCCAAATGCAGATAGTGCCTTAGAAGGTCTCTGAAAAGCACGGCACAAAGAAGTACCGCGAGGCTGCTTGGGTCGTGGGCTGTCTAAGAAGCCGATCACCTGGGCACAGGAAAGGAGAATGGCTTGTCCAGCACAGGGGGCATTAGATGCAGGAGACCTGCAGCCGAGACTCTGTGTCAGACATCAGGTGGCCTAGGGAAAGTAAGGCACCCTGGGCCCTCATTCCCCAAAGGGGTGTGAGGATCCCACCCCCGCAGCGCTCCTGGAACACATCCCACCCCAGATCTCAAAGCAAAGGAGGTTGGTGTCAACAGAATTCCCATTCTACAGATGGGCAAACTGAGGCAGGGGGAGGACAATGACTTCCTCAAGGTGACCTGCCAAGAGAGAGGCAGAGCTGTGACATTAAAATGGAAGATAAGGAGCAGGAGCGGCTCAGCTACAATGGTAAGAGGGGCCAGATCAGCAGGGTGGATAAAGACTTGAAAGGAAGAGACTCTGGCAGCTGTAACAGAAAACTTTAGGGAGGCAAATGGGCACACGCAGCTGCCCAGTCCTGGATCTGGATCACTTTTTCCAGTATTCAGACTCTCGCAGGTCACACTGGAACAGACCTAAGCTGGGGCAGCATGGCAATACCTCACCAGGTATTGTCAGCTCTACAGAGCCCCCAAGCCAAATACAGCCCTAAAGCGACTAGTGCAACCTACAGACCCAGCTCTGCTCTCCGGGGTAAACAGGGCAGTTGCCCCCATCAGACTCCGATCCAGGGGAAGCACAATACAGATCAGGCTCACAGACGTCGGTGGAATTACACAGGGGTGCCATTTACTCAACAGCTGGGGCAGACTGTAGCAAGCCCACTCCCCATCTCTGTCAGCCAGTATCCTTTCATCGATGGCCATGGGGATGCTCCTGGCTTACAGTGCTGTCATCGAGCTGAGGCCCAGCTCAGGCTCACTGTGTTTGTGGTAGAAGAGGTTTCAGAGGCCCCCACTGACCGATGCGGCTGTTGCTGGGGTGCCCCTCGTATGTGAGAGTGGGCTGGGGAGATGCAGAATGCACCTGCAGCATCCATGCTGTGCTCACAGGAGGCAGAATAAAGCTCCTGCAGGACACGAGCAGGGTGATAAATCCTACTGCGGGCAACTCAGCAACGTCCCAGCTTGGTTTCTTGGTCTGCCTTGGGGCTCCCATGAACTCCGGAGAGCTGCTGTTTGTCTCCCTGCCTCTCACATCACAGAAAGCAGCCTGGGGCTCCCCCACTCCATGTCACTAAGCTGGAGGGATGGCTACAGGAGCAAGGAGGGCTCGGACATATAGCAAGGAGGTGCTCAGATTGTACCCCCTGGCCTTACACAGCTCTATTTGGCCTTGCCTGTGGTCATGAAGGTTTGCTCTGAAAACGTGAGGCACAACGAAAATGTTAGTGCACTGGGAAACACATTCTCCTTACACCCCCCCAGACTACTCCCCAGGCCCGGCTTGTCCAGCCAAGCTCCCCCATAACCTCTGAACATGGACACACCTGGCCCCTTTCCCTGGAAAACAAACCCATTTGCTTTCCAGGCTCTTCAGGCTTGATGCCTACTCAGCCACGTGAGGACCCGGCATTGCTGCACGCCCAGGTGCTTTACCAAAGTCTCAGACAAACCTGAGATCCGGGAGGGAGTGCACTGGTGTGGGTGGCAGTGGGAAGGGCTGAGAAATGCATGCTCTTTCTCACTCTGCCATTGACCTTGGCTAACTAATCTCACCTCTCTGATCTCAGTGTCCTTACCTACAGAGTGGGGATGGCCCATGCCTTGGATTAGCTGCTTAATGCTTGAAGTGCCCAGCATTTGTGGCTTCCCTGTTAGGAACTGCAGTAGGACACTGTCCACTTTCTTGGGTGGCACAAGGGGTAAAGTCTCCTACCCCAGCCCCAGAGGCGCAAGTTTAAATCATGCTCTGGGCATGTGCCCACAATCACTCTCCATTAATCCAGCTAAAATCAGGGGCTTGGGTGAGTAGGTGGGAGAGTCTGAAGGGGTCAGATACGATGCCCCCTTCATACCTTTACTGTTCTACTAGGTTTAGCTAGTTTAGACCTTTGCTACCTTTTCTGGCTGGGAAATCGCCTTCTCCAAGGGGACGTTATCCCATAAAAGCCACTGCAGCATTTGGTTTCTTTCATCTTCCCCCAAAGCTGCTGGAACTGGCTGCTGGGAGCCAGCGACTGGACTGAAAACAGACCACACACAACATATTTGCACGGCCTAAAATGAATTATTCCTCTCGAGCAGCCGTGGCAGTCGCACACCCAAAGTGGCAAACGTTGCTTTGCTACCGGATAGCTCCTGGCTAAACCAAATGTATTCCTCTCGAGCAGCCGTGGCAGTCGCACAACCAAAGTGGCAAACGTTGCTTTGCTACCAGATAGCTCCTGGCTAAACCAAATATAGCTGATCATTATGGCATATAGGGCTTGAGCTGGCTTTGAGAGCCCTAAAACAGCTAGTCCTACTCAGTGCTTCCAGCTGCCACCGGCACCCACCTTTGCCCCTGACCCTTTTATCAGGGGAAATCACACTATAAACGCTCCCACGGAGGGAGTACAGCAGCTTTCAAGTTTCTGTAGCCACCATGCACACATCAGCCCCATCCTTCATCTGATCCATGTAGACAGTCCCCTTTACAAATGCAGAGCTGGGCTTCAACAGCTCTGTGTAGAGACTTAACAGGCCCACGCTCATGGATGAGATCTCAGGCACAGGACCCAATAGCTCCGTCAATATTTATCCTATGGGAGGTAAAGTATTCATATATTATTAGGATGTGAGGTTGAACCTTTTTCATTTCCTCCAGTAGACTAGGCTAGAAGGGGGAGCAGTGAGATTGAGTATCTAATTCTAGTCTACTGGCTGTTGAAGCCCAGCTCTGCATTTGTAAAGGGGACTGTCTACATGGATCAGATGCAGGATGGGGCTGATGTGTGCACGGTAGCTACAGAAACCTGAAAGCTGCTGTATTCCATCAAACCCCATGCTCCAAAACATTTGCCAGGGGTCCAGGATGGTAAATGCCCTAAGACTTCACACCTCCGCCCCAGAGACCTTGGGATCAGCTCTCCAGCTAGTGGAAAACGGCTTAGTTGCATGGGCTGTTAGGCAGCTGCCCCCATTCCCACCCACTGAGGGTTTGGCCTTCACCATCTGTGCTTGCACATCAGCTGCACCAGTAATTAAAAAACAGCACATAGATGAGCGTGGGAGAAGGGTAGATGACTGCTAGTCTTCCCACCTGGTCGTGTCTATGGTTTATTCTTCACCCCTCCTTTGCCCTCTCCTTCTGCTCTGCCCCCCAGTCTCTCCCATCTAACCCTGCCTGGATTTTCACACGCATCTTTCTTCCACTCACAACAAGCATGGAGAGATCTAGCAATGTCCCCGACTGCACCCAAGGCAACGGATCCATAGCAGGTATAAGTCTGCCTAGCTCTGCTGAATAGATGGATTTACACCTGCTGAGAAAATGACCTTATCCAGTTCTGATCCACATTCAGTTGGTAAAATATGGCTACTTAGGCACTGTTGAGTATTAAGCTATATAAGTCTCTCACAGGCTTAAACCCACATCTCGAGTCTTTCTAAAGGTTGCGCACCCCTAAGTTTGGAATCAGCGCAGCCTCGTCATTGCGCTGTGTGTCCAGCCCCCAAAGTCACCCCCGCGAAGAGGAAGTGACTTCTTTCTCACTGATGATCCCCTTGGCACCTTCATGGTCTGACACTTCCTGAATCTATGTTAAATCCCCTCTTAACTGCCAGGTACAATCTTCGCTTTATTCCAGCCCATCAGCAACACATCACTTTCCAAAGACAACCTGCTCCACTTATATCAGACCCCATAGAAGGTGGATCTATAGGGGATGTGCAGTGGGACAGGAAGGGATAGGACTGTCCCATAAAGGGAAGATAGCGGAGATCTGTGGGTCCACCCCAGGCAACACCAAGCATCCCATTTTAATTCATTCGGTGATGGTAGCGAGCTTCCCCGCTCTTCGAGTGGAAGAGCAGTCCCGTAGGGCCTTGTTGCTGTCTGGAATCCACCAGGGAGAGGTGAACAGAGCACAATTAAATGAACTATAAAATTCAGATGGAAAAAAATGTACAGGAGAAGCTAGTACTTCCCACTTGATTTGCACCCATGACCCACAAGACAGCCCCAAATGGCACCATAGGCCCAAACTTTACACCTTTATTCCTCAACTTGACACCTGCAAGTGGCTGTGGGATGTGGATTAACATGGGAGGCTAGGAGATTGTGCCAACTCTTTCCATAGACCCCTTGACTGTGAACCCAAGAAATGGCTACTAATGTCAGTGGCTACAGGTAGGCTACTTTGGTAGGATGTAGATCAAGGAAGAAAGATGGGTGGGAGGGTTGAAGCATGGCCGGGGCTTATACTGCCAGTAGGGATGTATGAAGGGGTTGGTGGTGGGAAAAATGGGCTGGTTTAACTGGTAAGCATCCTCTGTAAGATTTGGACTTTGTCCTTTCAAAGAGCTTGAAAAATGTCTAAGCAGAGCAGAGACATGTGTGAAAGCACTCTTGACCCCACATAACCCTCATTAAAGGATTGAGTTTCTATTTTCAGACAGGAAGCAATTAAAACAAATATTGAGCAAAGGTTCATGTGATATCATGTGCATTTTAAGAAATAAATGGTCTTTTTTAAAAAATTGCTCCTGCCAATTCCTCCCCCCCCCCGATTTTCAGAAAGCCTCTTTTATTCCCACCTTCTGGAGACTTTCCAGGGCAAGTTGGATGATAAACAGCCACTTAAAACACTCTAACAGATAATGGTGCTTCCTGCCATCACGAAGAAGGTGAATGGTCCCTAATTATTATTATTATGCTACAAATGTAAAACCAGAAGGGCTGCACCTCAGATCACAGCCCTGCTGCCGGAGGCACCGTACCAACACAGGAGAGATGAAAGGCTTTACAGCCCACATAGAAAGGGCAAAGGATGGGAGGAAGGACCCATTAATATCCCCACCGCAGAGATGGGAACTGAGGCAGAGAGTGAGCAATGTACTGCCTCTCACTGACATCATGAGCGCGTGTCATGATGTCACTAGGATTCGGCTATGACACTGTTCTGCCCAGAGCAATAGTCTGCTCCCATCCACCCAGGTAAGACGGGACATTGCTCTCACTGCAGTTTTCAGGACCTGTCTGCCTGGACGGTTGAGGATTAATGCATCAGGCTGCTGGGTAGGGGCTTGGACTAGATACCCCGTAAGATCCCTTCCATCCCTACGATTCCCCAGCGGCATCTAGTTTGCCGTACAGCTTGGACTGCAATTTCAGGCAAGTCAGACCTGGTACCAGCCTAGAGCCAACCTGCAGCCTTTGGCAGGAGTTGGTGTTTGTTGGGGTCGTGGTCAGAGTCTCGTCCTTGGGTTCTGTGCAAATTGCTAGTGCAAAGCCTGCCCGGGGCTGGGCAAGACAAATATTGCAAACACCGTCAGGGACGGGCAAGAGCTGATGGAGCTGTGGAGACAGGCCCAGCCTCCTACACTAGACATCAAGAGTAGCTCAGCAGACAGGGTCTTGCTCCCATCCCCAGGCCAGGTCCCTGCATCGGTGCAGGAGAAAGCGTTAGGATCTGGGCAATGTGAGCAGGAAGAAAGGGACCTGCAGGGATCAGCAGAAGTTGAAGCCGGAGAAGTTTTAACCTCCCCAGCCTTGACTTATCCCTTTCACTGTGACTTTGTGCAGGACCAAGTTCTGGCCCTCAGCTACACAAGTAACTCAGGCAGGGGGAAGAGAGAAATCCTGAGACTGAGGCAAAGCAAATAAATATCCATCTTAAGATGGAGTTTGCAAGGAGCTGAAGAGATGATGGAGAGAACTTGCCTGTTGCCTCCGTACCACCCAGCACGCCCGGGTCTCTGGGACGCGCTCCTCACATGGGCTCCTCAGGCTGCCCCATTTTAGCCTAATACGAGGTTGAGTGTCCAGCTCAGCTTTAAACTTCACGTAAAGGACGGTCGAGGTAAAGACTGTTTAGGGGGTTAAGTAACCAGGGCTTAAGGCTCCACCCAATGCCAATGGATTTAGAAATCAAAGTTTCCAGGGGAATAAATCCTTATATCAGACACAAGGACACCGCAAAACTGGTCAACAATGAAAAGGCTGTTTCTGCACATCTCCAAATGACATTTCACATTTCTAGGCAACGCTTATATTTGGCAATGAGAAAAATTGAAAGGACGTGCTTATTTCGACGCCACCTTTACTTTGATTTCTGACTACATTTGAACAAGCTGCTTCCGGGAGAGGTTTCGACAGCGCCATTTTTCCATTGCAAAGCTTTTGGCTGATGAAATTTTGCTGTGCACAACTTATTTCTGTTCCCTCGAATCCTCCCATTCAGGAGTCTTACCTCATGGCAATGTCTTTGAGGGGAAGGAGGGATGGTAGGCTGGTGAATTCTCAGCCTGAAGAGCAAGGGCAGCCAGCAGCTAGAAACACAGAGCCGGAGCCAACCTGGTGCAATCTGCCTTAGGTCTCATGGAGCTCCCCTGAGCTACACCCTCCAAGGGGGTCATCCTAAATAAAGGTTCACTTTCCCAGGCAAGAAGCATGTCATCTATTTGCATGTTTTATTTATGCCCTTAAATTAAGCCTTCCTGTTTTGACAGTAGAAAGCAAATTAATTCCAGGGCTGAATCCGGTTGCCAGGGGCAGAGGTCTAAACCAGATACCGCTCTGCTGAAATCACTTATACTCCGGGTTTACCCCTTGAAATGGAAAGCACTATTTGGCCCAGACTTTTTTTTTACATCCCAGGCATCCACTCAAAAAGTCGACTTGTGCATCCGAACCTTGGGAGCACCCATTTCATGCAGGAAAAAAAAGTTTCATTGCATTGTACAGCTGAATATTGCATTGTTCAGCTTCCCGTGCCAGCTTCTGCTTTTATACATAGATGCCCACAATTTACAGTGCTCGCAGACGTGAGTCTTTCACGGGCTTTTTATTCCTACATCCAACACCCCCCTCACGTGCTAGGCAGGCAGATAGAAAGGGAGGCACTTTGCTCTCTCTTGCTCACTTGCTTACTTGCTTTCTCTCTCTCTCTCTTTTCTTTTCCTTACTATGGAAACAGTCTTTTATCCCCGGCATCATAAAGGCTCTCTACAAACTCTCTACCACTAACCACCCCATTGCAATCTGAATAAGAAAGTGTCGCCCCCCCCACATCACTTCTGCCAGTTATCAGACCTTTCTTTTCTCAACAGGTTTGGCTGCCTCCGATCTCACTGGGACTGTTCAGCAGCTTGGAGCTACTATCAAATCTCCCATTCACTCTCCGGCTAAAGCTTTGTAACCGGTTCTTTCCACTCGCTGGATCTTTAAGCATTGTTTCTCGTCGCAGTTCATGCAGGAGGCATCCAATGCACTCCAGAAGTGTAAAGGAAGAGAAAGGGGGGCAGGGTGGGAGGAAAAGCAATCAGAAGAAACTCCCTCCCAGCCCAACGTTAGGAAAGAGCATCGGTGTCTGCATTCAGTCCAGCATAGACAGCATCTCTACAGCCATAAGGAACGTGCTAACTCACCTTGTCTTTAAGCACATGGAAGAGGTTTATTTTCTTCTGCTGATTTACTTGAATTGCCGTGACCTTTCCCTGCCACTCTCCTGTCAGTGAATGGTGGCACCGCTGTCTTTCACAAAGTATTAAAAGAGATGCTGGTGGAGGAACCCCACCCCCAGAGGGAGGAGTCACTGGGGAGAGACTTCAAGAAATTTGGTCCAAAAAGGCTGGAAATTAAAACACAATGCAACAAACCTATCTGACATGGGCAGCTGCTTTCAGTCTGTCTCTAAGGGAAGACAGGGGGGAAACGACACATCAGAACTGAAGTTTGATTCATGAAAAGATTGGCATTAAAACCCTGGCAGAAGGAGCCCTCCAAAAGCACTCCATAGGAAGAAATAGTCTAAAGAAGAGTTGGGAGAGGGGAAGAGAAGAGACATCCCTGCTGATCTTAATACAACCTGATCATAACTATTCCCTGGCAAAACCTCATCCTTCTTTTTTAAGCTGCCGGTGGAGAAGACATCGTTCTCGATTTTAGGAACAGAACATAAATGTTTACCATTTTTTCACGTTTTCAGCTCGAATACTGAAATCCTGTCAGGAAGGAGCCTGGGGAGGGAAAAGGCAGCAAAACAAAAATAATTTGTGCCTTTATGGTTAGTAACCCACAATGAGTGGCTTGTGAGTGTGAACCTGCCACGGCCTTTGGGACAGACGCTTGGGAAGGGTCTCAGACTAGAAAGCCATGCAGCCCCTACCCAGCACTTCCTCTTAGACCTCTTCACTCCCCGAGAGTCCAAAGACCTCCGACCCTGCTCCCCCAGAGTGCAGCTTTAGAAACATGAATTGTGCGGTATGTTTGTCCTTGTTGTCACAGGGCATGTCTACACGTTCATTAATGCACCATAGTGACTGTGCATTAAGTTCAGGATTTGCTTAAATTAGTAGTAAATCAATAAGCAGTAACGTGCACTACTGCACAGTAGCACCGGCGCACAGCTATTTAGTGACGCTTACTGCAAAGTAGCCTAATAGTACTGTGCAGTAGCATATTAGCATGGGTTTTGCCCGGCACGCTACTGTGTGGTGTTATTAGGCTACTGCACAGTTAGCGTCTCATGTAGACACACTCGCAGACACTGATTTCTCCTCTCTTCGCCCAAAGGTGGAGCAACCTCGCTCTGAGACAAGTGGCACCAACTGGAGAGCTAGAATCACAGAGAAGTAGGGCAGGAAGGGACCTCCAGAGGCTATCTAGTCCAACCCCTGGCAGATTCAGCCAGGTCTAGAGAAATTAGGCTTCCAGTATTTAAAGGACAAAGAATAACAGCTACCTGTGCTTTTCCGATTATAAAGACAACCTCCTAAATGCAGCCAGTTGCAATCGCAGCCGAACTGAACTGGTGATTGAGAGGTGCGAGCTACCGTCACTTCTCTCAACAGGATGCTCGCTCTGAAACCCAGTGGCAGTAACACAAGCGGTAGCAGTATCAAGTAAAAAGGATGCGTTTGCTAATACTTAGAATATATTGCTGTCTAAGATAATATACATTCCCCTTCCACTGTGAATAGTAAATAACTGGGGAATTGTGTGGGGTTTGCTTTTTTTTTTTAATTGCTGATGGTTTGAGCAGTAACACCCACCTATTATGGGATCATGGGGATTTATGTGTGGAATCTAAGTAGCACCGCTTGTTTTACCATCAGATCCTTGCACCCTGATAAATACGGCAGGAAAACGTAAATTTAGGGAGGTCAAAATTTGTGATGAAATTAAAAGAGCAACAAGAGACATTTCCTCTAGCAGGTGCGGGCGCTCTTGTTTGAAAATACAACAGGTCAAATCAAGATTTCAAACTATTACTGGGCTGGAAGGAATAAACCGGGATTCTTCACTGGCACTTACATACACTCCGCTGGTCTGTCACCGAAGGCTTTGGGGGGCATTTTTTGCTTTGGTTTGCTTAAAAAAAAATCCAAATAACCCATATTGAAAGGGACCGGCAGAGAGATGATAACTAGAGTAAATCAGGCCTGTTCTGCCCTTTCAGTCCCAGAGATCACTGGAGAGCAAGCACATCAGCAAAAGCAACGAGAAGGCAAACTTGCAATGGAGAGAGGCTGTCTTTTTAGCTGGGCTTTTGTCAGAAGGCATTAGGCTCCTCCGCAGGATGAAATGTGATGGCCTGTGTTACGCAGGAGGCCAGAGTTGAGGACTCAGTGGCTATAAATGAGCCCTAATGGCCAGTGATGCTCGTTCAGGATCTTTAACAGTCTGAGTTTTCCAGAAATCTCTGGAATTTATTTAAAGAAAAAACACAAGCGAGGTGTTTGAAAAGCTGGATTCCAGGCCATTTTTCATACACCACCGGGGGGCAAAAACAGGCCCTTATTTAGGTCACTTTTAAGCTGGATCTGACATTTCTGCTAAGAAGTGATACACAGCCACATGGAGCAAACGCCCGTGGCTGATGCTGCTATGGGCACCTGGGAGGAAGCAGACCCAGAGCCGAGCTGGACTGCCCTTCCCAAAGAGAGAAGGTACAGCAGCCAAGGAGGAGCAAGGCAAGGAAGCACCCACAGGCCATGTTCATCCTTGGTGCCGTCAGTGGGGTTATACCAGGGATGGGCTTGGCCTGGCATTGGCGGCTCTAGCCAGATTAGGAGTCCTGCCCTGTGGATGAAGGACCCATTTCCAAACATGGCTCAGCACCCTCAGAGCGTCATGCACAAACACCGAGTGCCGCTCAAGCAGCTCCGTCCTCACCACCTCCCCAGGGACAGGGGGCAAAGGGCTGTGGGTGTTTTATCTTTCCTCCTCTTTTCCCACCTTTTTAGCTCTTCACCTCCTATCTCCCCAAGCTGCTTCATCCCTCGGGCGATCCTTTTCTACCACCGGCCTGTTTTTATTCTGTGCCCATCACCATAGCATCAGATCACCTTACCAAGGGAAGGGAGATCACCTTGCATTGAGACCCAAATGCTGTTGGGGGCCGTTCCCAGGTGTTTGATTCCCTCCTAAGCTACCGAAAATGCCCTTCTCCCACCTAGCTGGAGCAGCCCTGCTGAGCTCTGCTGTCCTGGAGGGTCCCCAGGGGAGAGGTGGTCTTTGCTGCCCCTACCTGTTATGTGCCTCGGAGAACTGGGACTTTCATTTAAGCCTGGAAAGGAGCAGGCAGACCACAGAGCAGGAGGGCAATGTGTCACCGGGCGTCTCAGTGGGCGAGGGAGCCAGGCTAGGCTCAGTTTCTTGGTAGCTCCCTTTGGGATGAGCCTGGGAGCTATCTGCACTTTCACCTGGAGGGACATCCCTGTGGCCCAGGTCATTTCTAGGCAGCCACAGAAAGCAGGAAGCATTTCTTGCCATTGATGCAGGGAGAAGTCCAAGAGGACCACAAGCATTTGGCTGCCTTTGAAGACAAGCACTGAGATGCCTCTGGCACGGGCCTAAGTAACAGTTCAGCCAACGCCTTGGATTATTTCTCCCTTGCAAGCGGCATCACCACTGCTGTTCCCAGGCTCAGGATGGACCAGCTGCTCTTCAGGCAAACGTGTGAACAGTGCAGTGGCAGCGTGGGCTGTGCTGGTGGCGGGTGAAACAGTGCTGAGTGATGACTCCAGCATGCACCACGTGTGCGAAGCGTCCTGGCAGGCTGAGAGGCCAGAAGCTGCGAAAAGAAGAAAACCCAAATTTAAATTGGCAACAAAAACACAAGCTCAAAAAATCCTTATTCTCTCCTTACACCACCCTTGGCATTGGGCATCCTCTGTTTTGTCCTTTCTCTGGGTGCAGGAGGGAAGTGGGAAAAGACATTAGCCCAGGACCCTCGAGCGCTGGTCTGCGCTTGTGATTCACATGTGCTATGGGTGGAGGCTCTTCCAACTTCTCTGTATCTTCAGATCAGAGGTCACTGGTTTATCTCTGATCTAAAAATCAGCGATAAACCACCATCTGGTAACTCGAGAAGCTCATAAACCCTTTCCAACCAGGAAATGAACTGAACTTCTTGGCTTCATAAACCGGATCCAGGCCTCAGCTGGCACCGATCAGCACCGCTCCACAGATCTCAACGCAGCTACACCACCTTACTCCAACCAGGCCAGACGCAGGCATAGGTGAACCAGGCAGCCTCCTGAGGCCCAGACAGAAAGAGGGCCCCAAAATGATAATTTTTATTATTATGATCATCATCGTTATCTCTGGCGAAGTGGAGCCCGTTACTAAAAGTTTGCCTGGGGCCACTAGGAGTCTAGGTACGGTGCTGACTCCAGCTGAGAATTGGGCCCTTCAGTTTATGAGGCCATAAACCAAGTGCTGTCTTATGTTATCAGTGCTCACAGGAGGACATGTGGCATGGGCTGTGCCGTGATCCTCGCAGCCGTTAGCCTTGAACTCTAATAAGAGTCTGGGAGTCCCCGGGTTTGCATTTGGACTGGAGTAGGTGACACTGCAGTGCTGGCACGGTGCAAAACAGAGGCATTGCATCCTATCAGAAGGTCCATCTTCTTCCACCGTGACAGGACACCTGCCTTGCCCCACTGATGGAGGCTCTCATGCTGCTGTACTTTGACTTTTGCTGACGCACACGGTCACAGAATGCTCTAAGCCCGGGGCATCAGGCTCCTCTGGCCCATGGGCTGGATAAATGGTGCGGGGCTGGTCCACAGGCCAGATGAATGGCACCTAGACAGCCCCATGCACTGAATCAGCACCACAGACCTCCCTTCTCCCCTGCCTGTGTGCCGGATCCAGCACCCACTCGGGCTCATCCAGTCCATATGTGCCTGGTCCAGCACACACTGCATGCAACGCCCACTACAACCAGTCCGGGACCCATGCTGCACATAGCACCCATCCCAGAGCAGCCTGAGGGGAGCACTGGAGTGGCCAAAGAGGGTCCCACATGCAGCATGCATCCCTGACTGGCTGAGGCCGCAGACTGGGGGCCGGTCGGACGTGTGCCACATGTGCCCTTTGGGTCAACTTCAGACCCAGAAGCAGCACAGGGGGCAAGATGATGGGGCTCTGTGGGCCAGATCCAGCCTTTTGGCAACCCTGCTCTAAGCCAAAGTCCTTGCAACAGGTGACTCGGCCTCCTGACAGATAACAGCACCCCAAAAAGGCCATGTTTTAGATACAGATTTAGAAGAGGGGGAGAAAATAAAAGCCCAAACCGATCCAGTTCCAAGCCCTAACCCGTGATGTGACAGCACTGGCTGAGCATCATGAGCTTTGCGACATCAGGAAAGCGGCAAATTTGCTATTCCTGACATGCAATTCAGCATTAACCAAAGGCCCCAGTCCACAATGGAGAACCCAGTGGGCCCACCCCATTCGTCTGAACCCTTTGAATCATCCGAGATCGTGGTCTGAACTCCTCAGCAAAGCAGGCTGTCTTGTCTTGCTGTCAAGCACCAAAACCCAAAATAATGCACGCCTCCTCGGCCAGCTGCAGAGCCTTGGGCACCTCTTTGATGCTGAGGCTGCTCTACAACTCTCAGTAAACCAGGCCACATGCTAATTTTCCGGCAGAACTCCCTGTCTATTTGAATGAGTCCTGCTTCAAAACTTATGGTCTGACGTGGCCTCCAGTGACTCCACAGCCCTCTAGTGGCAATTCTAATTATTTAAAAAAAAAGCTTTTTGGACCCAACTCTGCATCAAAAAGCAGGTGCTTCTGCATCCCAAGCATCCTGGCTAGAGGGGCCTCCTCTTCTGCTTACCACCAAAGTCGGGGTCAGAAAGGATTTCCTCCCCGCCTTGATTAGCAAAGACTGTGATTAGCAAGGATTGTGGGGCCTTTGCCCATCTCTGTAACCTGGGGGCTAGACCTTTCCTAGGATCCTCCAAGCCTCTATTATTAACCAACTACTTCCTTTTCATTCAACAGCATAACTAAGGGTGGGGGCATGAATCCTGGGTGCTCAGTAAAGGGTGGAGGCAGTGGGGATCCAGCAAGTATCCCCTCATCAGCCTCAGCCGCCCTCCCCAGGGGAAACAATGGGAAACACCATTGCTGTCAACAGCCAGCCCTTCCCTAGCCCTGCAGCTGCCACCAAACTGGGGGCTTGGTATGGTCACGCGCCATACGAAATTGTGGTGGGCGCAGGGCCAATACCCATGTGCTGAAAAGACATGATAGAGCCCAGACCTTTGATTACGTCAAAGAGGTCCTGCTATCCCCATCAGAACAGTGTGTTTAGTGTGATGGGAAGGAAACTTTCCTGTGCAACAGGGAGGATCTGTTTGCGGACTTGTGATGCAGCACGGGAGATGGGGCTTTCTCAGGGGACTGTGCTGAGACACTGCAATGGCCAGCATCAGGAATTAAGGACCACCACAGACTGCATCCATTTGCAATCCAGCTGTACGTTGTGCTTCTTCGACCTGCCCCAAGTAACACGCTCATTAAAGCTCCACACACCTCCCGAGACGTAACGCTCAACTTCATGTCCCATTTTTCCCAGGGGAGGAGGGTGGAAAACCGAACGACTCCTGGGAGAGCTTAAGTCATGTTGCTTAACATATGGAAGATGCTGGGATGCTACAAAGATGAGCACTTCTTAGTAATAGGACACATGTGGCACCGAAATGGTGGGAACACGATTTACTAAAGAGTGCAGCGGTTCCCAATCTGTGGGACACGTACCACCAGCGGTACTCAGACAAGCTGTCAGTAGTTCACATTAACAGATTTATTATAATTATTTTATATGACAAAAATTGCCTGGTGGTTGTATCGTTTTAAATTGGCGGTGCACAATTTGTCACAGTTTGGAAACTGCTGAAATAGCAGACCTGGGTTTCTGTTGGTTCCCCTAAATGGGTCTGTTCCTTTTCCCTCGCAGGAGAGGAGTCACTTGAACCACAAGGAGTTGTTTGCTCAAGGTCACCCCAATGTGACAACACTAGAGGCGGCTGCACAGAGTGAAGCCCAAAGCTATTCTAGGTAGTGTCACCTAAGCACAGACCCT
>NW_005842013.1:161740-164498 GCF_000455745.1 Alligator sinensis | reverse complement strand
TCCTGCTGTTCCCTGCTTTTTTGCCAAGGGCTCCTGCATTGTCCCAGTCACAAAGCCACAGATTCCCATTTTGCTCCCTTATTACCCAATACCCTTCTGGAGGCTGGGGATCACAAGCATTACCCTTCTCTAGAGACAGGCAGAGCTGCTCCTCTGTTGGCCAGGGGGCAATACTCTTGGATTCAGCAGAGTTGTGTCGCGCTAAAGGAGGTAACCACAGCCCCAGTTCATCAGTGCAATAAGAAACTGGAACCAGTTCTCAAAGCCCTTTGGCCGGCATGCTGGGGAGTCCCATCCTGATCCCCAACCCAGTGAAGAGGAGGGTTTCATGCTAAGACAGTGTCTTTAACACCATGACTAATCCAGCAATGAAGGGACTTGTCTGTAGGCCCCTCCAAAGGACCCACCTGCTCACTCTCGTGGTTCGTTTCACTGAGCAGTATACTGGGTGAGACTTACAGAGACCCAGGCCCAATCACTCTCACACTCACAGGGTGTGAGTTAGGAAATGGCCATTTCCTTGTTCTAGGTATGGCAGCCACTGTAGGAGCGTTCACTGAACAGATTTTGATGGGCATGGCAACATTCAATGAGAGGCCCATCATATTTGCCAGAAGCAAACTCACATGTAAGGGCCTTGTAACACATTACATGCTGGACGTGGTTTTTTTGGATCATAATCTGCATTAGTAGGAGTTAGATAGTTTCCTGAGCAGTCGCAGGGCAATGCTGACTATGATTTAAATCGAATACATCCTAAGTGTTATTCACCAGGGTGTGGGCCAACTGACCTAGTGCAGGGGGCTGGTGTCAAAACTGGGTTTGGAAACCATAGCCAAAGTCAGGACAGGACAGGGTCAGAAGCCAAAGCTGAAGACAGGGTAAGCCAAGGGTTAACTGGGGTGAGAAGCTGAAAGCCAGAGGTGCAGGTGGAGCCAGGCGATGCTGAGGGTATTACCAGGATCGGAAACTAGAGTCAGAGCCAGGAGTCAAAACCAGAAGACCAGCCAGAAAGTGCACAAGAGTCAGAAGCAAGAACTTTTGCCTTTGCCCGTACAAGAAGACTGCAGGCTGGGCCTGGCTTTTAAGGGCTGGAGCAGGTGGTACCTGCTGCCTGCGTCTGCAGGGGACTGGCACCCTTGATTGCCTCACCTGGCCCAGCTGGGACCAGGGTGCTGCTCTGAGCTTGCAGCAGGTGGTGTTTGTTCTGGGGATGACTTACCATGATCTCGATTGGGACTGGCTGGGTCTGAGGTTCTGGCCTAGGAAGCACCAGAGCTCTTGAAGACTCCAGTGGGCTGCGGAGGCTGGGTCTGGGACTGACAAACAGCTGCTTATTGGTCCCAGGCCTCCCACCGCATGAGAGTCTTGAACCTGCTCCAGTACCATGCAAGAACTAGGATTGGCAATCAGGTGTGTGTCAGCCCCAGCCTTCTCATCATGCTGGAGTCTTGAACCAGTGCTGCAAGGTGCCATGAAAGGGACTTGACAAACAGCTGTTCATCATTCCCAGCCTCCACACCTCACCAGTCTCCTGCTGGTATTTCCCCCGCAGACCACTCAGACACTAGCTCAATGCATGTTAGGTAATACCATCCGGAGATGCTCCTCACCAGAGAAGTCCTAACTTGGCCATGCTATGAGGAATATCTGGCCGCTAGTGTTTTAAATGCAGGTAACACATGCTAAGTGTAACATGTGACAAGGCCCTAAAGGAGTGTACAGCTTTGCAGTGCTATTGCCTCATGGAGGTAAGCACGCTACTGGTCTCCCTGCAGCTCAGAGGTATTGCCAGGAGCTCACCGAATCATGGAGAAGTGGGGCTGGAAGGGACCTCCAGGTCATCTAGTCCTAAACCCCCGCCTGAGCCAGGATTATCCCTATCCAAACCATCCCATGCAAATAAATCCATTGTCTAACTTCTTCGCAAAGCTACACAGTCAGCCCTGACACATCACAAGACATAACACCCAAACTTGCCACAGGTAAATCAAGGGGACAATGGCAGCCAACATCCTGGTTCTGTAAATGGTTGTTAACATATGCTCAGGACATCCTAGGAAGAGGGTCTTGCCCCTCACTACAGAGGAAGGTCTAACACACCCAAGCAACCTCCCAGGGGCTCACGGTGATTTGAGTAGCCTGCCCCAGACAGGTACAAGCAGGACATAAGTGGGATTCTGCTGGCTTGCTGAGGAAAGTATCTAGCTGCTACTATGTGCAGCTGGGGACTTGGGCAGGAGTGCAGGAGGTGTGCACTATTAAACCGAGTGTGGCTGGCCCCTCACACTGCCACCATGTGTGGCTGGGGTCTCAGGTGGAAGCGGGGGAGCTATGTGTTATAGGGCTGGGCAGGACTGGCCCCACACTCTGCCATCATGTGTGGCCGGGGATGCAGGTGGGAGCGCTATTGGGCTCGGTGAGGCTGGCCCCGCACACTGGCACTATATGCAGCCAGGGAGTTGGATGGGAGCTGTGTGTTATGGTGCTGGATAGGGCTGGCCCCACATGCTGCCACCACCTGTGGTTGGGGACTGGGGTGGGAGTGCAGGGAGCTGCACACTATGGGGCCAGGCAGGGCTGGCCCCGCCGGCTGCCACCACGTGCAGAGCCAGGGACTGGTACACTCCAGGGACTCAGAGGACCTCCCTCCCCGCACCACACACACACACATCCACACCTTCCCACACCCCCCACCTCCCACTGTACCTCCAACACACACCCACACCTCCCACATACACTCCCATACCCTCTAACC
>NW_005842013.1:155338-161693 GCF_000455745.1 Alligator sinensis | reverse complement strand
CACTCCCAACTACCCCCCACATACATCCCCTTATCCCACCCCCCACACACAATATACAAGAGTAAGACTATTTTGAGCTATTTTGAGCCTATAGATACACGATGCAAACACACATAAATCAGGACAAAAATATTTTAAAAATAAAATTAAATACATTATTTTGTTAGATGTTTGATTTTTTTTTTTTTAGTATATGATTTTTTTTCTGGTTTCAAGATGACAACCCACCCTCCCAAAAGCAGAACTTCTGGTGGAGTCAGGAGTTAGGAGCAGAACTTCTGGTCCCAAGATGACAACCAGGGGGCGGGGCATCTGCCAAGAGGTGGGGCTACCCTTGTGGCCCTCACAGCTCACCAAAACTTGTTAAGTGGCCCTCCGCCCAAAATAATTGCCCGCCCCTGATCTAGCACAGCAGTGAGCTATGGGGCTCTTGCACTTGATCCTTCAGAGCACCAGAAACAAGAGCTCCTGGTCCAGGGGAGAGTTGTCCTGCTCCTCCACAGAGGTCCCGCTCCAGAGCCTTCCTTTGTGTGTCTGCAAAGCCCCCCAAGCTTCTGCATCAGAGCTGTGCTGAAATATCACCCACCATCACCTTTCCCCATAGCAGAGCCTGGGCCCTTCCACTGTCCCCAGAACCCCCTACTAAGATGGAGGAAAGAGGAACGTTACTCCTGCTTGTAGCTTCTTATTGTCAGCACAAGAAAGAAAACAGCATAAGATCCGTATCGGAAAAGTTTAAATTTCTCCAAAGTCTTTATGCTGACATTGGGGGTCAGGTGGGTGGTGGCTGGGCAGGAAGCCAGCATCTAAGTCATCGCCAGAGTACTGTGCCTGCCACTCTCCCAAGAACATCCCAGCCTAGTTCTGATTGCTGAATAATGAGATGTGTAACATTTGAATTTTGTGCAGCTCTGCAGTTCGTTATAAGGCTTTCCCCCGATTTTTTCAGCAATTACATTCACAGACATGTGCTTCCTGTCAAAGCCTTATGCGAGAAAATGATGTGATTGCTTGAAAACATCCCCTCTAACTTATCTTCCTGCTCTTCTTAGTCTACTGCTGAAGAGGTCACAGAGGAGAAACTTGCTGAAGGGAAACTGTATCTGCCCTTGCGTACTATCAGAGGTGTGCCTTTCAAAAGGTGAAGATCCCCTTCCAGATCCCCTTTCTATGATTCTCCTCCCCGTATTTCAGGTGAGGTCATTTATCTAGAATGCAAGGCTTCATCTCTTAAACTTTGGCAATGATCGTTCTCTTGTCCTTACCTCTGCAGCAAACCAACATGATGGATACTTCTCTAAGATCCAGAAATGGGACAGCCCAGTGAGAACCTTTCCATGGACTGCAGTGGATCCTTTACTCTGTTTCTCCCCTCTAATTTGTTGTAGGCTGTAAAACTGGAGGGGGTGGGGGAGGAGTTAATTAAAGGTCTCCACCCAGCTCTCTCCATCATAGCACTTGGGCTGCTGTGGTCCAAACTCAAAAGTAACACGGGACTGCAGCCTAACTAGTCATTTCCTAAGTCTTTCTTTGTGCATATGTTCATCCCATCCTAAACGTAGGACATTGACTTTTTCCTTATTGCATTTTATTTAATTGCAAACCATTTCTCCAGTTTAGTGGGGAAAAGCGGCAGATAAACGTCAATGTTGACAAGTGCATGTGACAGGCTAGCTGGCAGTGACTTAGCCCAGGGGTTTTGAAAGGGCAAAAGATGATTGGAGGACTTGGGATTCCCCTTCCTCACCAATCTGGTAATGATTTGACCCAGAGGTTTTGAAGGGGTAAAAGATGATTGGAGGACTTGGGATTCCCTCTACTCACCAATGAGGCCCCAGAGACTCACTCTCTGTGTTCTCTGATTGGCCCCTTGGGTCACCTGGAGGGGGATAAAAGGGACAGCACTGCTGACTCAAGAGAGACCAGTGAGGGACTGTGAGGAAGGAGCTTCAAAGAGCTGGGCCAGCAGGGCAGGAGCAGTTGCCCCAGAAGAGCCTAAAGGAGAGGGACCCGCAGGTGGGAGTTGGACCCTCAGCACCGTGGCATGCAGCCGGCAGAAGAGGCTCCCCGCTGGGCTCCAGGATGCCCTGCGAGAGGCTGTGACCAGCAGGAAAGGCTTCCCTGCTCCAGCAAGGATCTGAGAAGCGACCTGAGAGGTTCCCCTCCCTGCTTCCAGCTCCTCCAATAAGAGGCCAGGCAGCTCGATGCAAGACCGGGGCTCCGGGAAGGCCAAGACCCCTAGCAGTCTGGAGCAGGGCCAGCACTGGTAGTTGTGTAGTAGAGTTTCTACCTACCACATGGGAGAGCTGAATTCAAGTCCCAGCTGTGGTGACTTGGGGTGAGTGAAGTAACAGGGAGAAATCCTTGTTGCAGTGGAAAGGGGTCGTTGTGTTTTCCCTCTTTCCCCCCCTCCAGGTACCTAGCTAGACCCTCTACTCCTTGTTATTTGACATTTTGTATTTTGTGCCTTTTATATTTCCCCAACCAGTATTGTTTGCTCTGCTGTTTGTGTATTATATTTTGGTAGCCCTGTTCTTTTGTCAATGATTGTAAGTGTCTAACCTTTGTTGAATCCTGCCCCCTCAGGGCATTGTAGTGTTCCCTATACCACCTGGTTTATGCGTGTTATGTTCCCAGTACTGTTCTTTCATTAAAAGGTATATGGTTAAGTCCCCATTGGTGGTCTGGCTCTGCTCTATAGGGGGAGGAGAGTCCCTACACCTCCCACTGCGCTTGTGCACCTGCTTTGATCCCTTCAATTGGAGAGGGGGTACCTCTTAGAGTACGGCCCGGGTTACATGAAAATAATGCACAGGGAAGAAAATAACCTCAATTATAGATCCAAAGTGCTGGGTTGTGATCTAGGCATTACAACTCAGGAAAGGTTCCCTGGAGTCAGTCATTGTAGATAGTTTGCTAAAAAGATTAGCTCCATGAGCTAATAAAACATTGGGCATAATTAAGGAGATTGAAAACAGGACATTTCATTATGCCACTATAGCGCACCTGCATAGTGCAGTGGTTCTCAAACTTTTTTGTATCAGAGTCCATCTGTAAGCATTGATGGCTAGTCCCGACCCAGTAAATAGTTAAAGTAGAAAACAGCCCCCCTGGCCCTGCTGGTGCCCACTGCTTCCAACCCAAAGCCCCCCACCCATCCAGCCCTGCTGGTGCCCTTCACTCCTGACCTGCTGCCTCCTGGCCATAGGCCCCAGCCCCCCAGTATGTGGAACAAGAGGTGGTGGGTGGGGCAGGAGCAGAACATGGGGGGCATGTGCCCCCAAGAGATGTGTACACCCACAGTGGGCACAGGGTTGCAGCCTGGCCAGACTGGCAGGGATAGGAGCCACCTCCGCAGCCCAGCAGACGGGACCTACCACGGGAGGACAGAGTGGAGCTGTGAGACTTGTTGCTGCCACTGCCACCACCACCAGGACTCCCGTACCAGCTGCACTGGCAGCAGCATAAGAAGTAAAGGACTGGGGAAGAGAGGCCATGCTTCTCTCACCTCCTCCAACCACCAGCCACTTGTGCACCGGGCCACAGCTCTACCCAGCTGTCAAAGCCCAGCCGCTGCCTCCATTCCTCTCAGGCCACCCACGCTGCCTGTCACCCCACATCCTTTCCAGAGTAGAGCTGCAGCGGGTAGAGCCACAGCCCAGCATATGAGCAGCTGGCAGTGGGAGGAGGTGTGGGCAGCGTGGCCTCCCCACCATCCATTACTCACTACACTGCTGGCAGCACAGTTGGTGCAGAGGTCGCAGCAGTGGCAGCAAAAAGTTTTTTGCCCCACTCTACCTCCCACATTGGGTCCTTCACGCCAGGCCATGGAGGTGGATCCTGCCCGTGCCAGTCCAGCCAGGTTGCAGCCCCATGCCCGCTGTGAGTGCACAAATCTGAGATGAGTACGTGTCCCCATACTGCCCCCTCCCCGATCAAGTTGCCTGGCCCCCCTCCCCCCAGCCTCCCTGAGGTTTTGTCTATGCCCCCGTCTCCCCCTGCCCCATAGACTTACCTGCAGGAAGCTGCAGGAGCTGCTCTCATGCTGCTTGGCCATGTGCATGTAGGCCTGTGCACCTCCTCTTGCTTCCCCCAATCCCTGCTGATCACCCCTCTCCTGCTTCCCCCAGCCCCAAGCAGCCCCTTGCAGGCTGGAGCTCTGCCAGCACACATGGGAACACCCAAGGTTTCCCACATTTTTCTCCTTTAGAGGAGAATTCATTTTTTGTTCGCGACCCTTTCATATATTCTTGCAACCCACTTTTGGATTGTGACCCACAGGTTGAGAAACACTGAGATAAAGGTCTATAAAATCATGAATAGTGGACAAAGTGAAGAGGGAACTGTTATACACTGAGTCCCAGACTACAAGAATTAGGAGGCACCCACTGAAATAAACCAGAGACAGGTTTAAAACCAACAAGAAGTACATCTTTACACAGCACCTCATTAACTTGTGGAACCTCCTGCCACAGAGGCTAAATATACACATAATATAACCAGGTTCAAACAGGGATTACACAGATTCATCGGGAACAGATCTACTGGGAAATATTAAATTGAATAGTAAGGATGCATCCTTGGACATCTCTAAGCCAATGGTGACTGATGCCCAGGTGAGCATTGCAAAGAAATCCCCCTCTGTCTGTTCCTGCTTGGGTCAGTCCAACTACACCCCTCTCTCTCTTTCACTTGCGCGCTCTTTGGTTTTAACCTGGTCAACCAGGCTACTGGGCTGCAAAAATTCCTGAGGGGAGTGGGAGCTCTCTCTCGCTCTCGGGCAGCATTTTAGAACAAGACACAAGCAATAGCCCCAAGGACTCTGTGGATGAATCAGTGAGTAAAAACCTGGAAACTAGCTAGTATATTAGAACTCAGTAATTCAGACGTGTATTAAAAGGATCCCCGAACCCAATATCTGTAAGGCTCAAATTATTTTAGTTTGCTCAAAGTGTTTTTTCTACTCCTTTGTTCTACCCCCCGCAGCCACTCTCTCTCCCTCTGATCAATAAAGTTTTCAAGTTACAGCGTGCCTGGCTGTGAATTCCTAAGGGGAGAGACAGGCCTTTTCACTCCCTTTGTTCGGCTTAGCTGTTTATGTTTCCCTCAGTCGATCCTGAGGTTACCCTGGGAGACTTCAGGCAAAAAGCATCCAGAAATATTACCAGTGGGCAAAGCACCCCCAAAGCTTGCAGCGTCTGTGTACCCCAGGTTGCACAGAGCCTTAACAGAGACTAGTGCCCAGGTGGTTGCAGTATTACCCCAGGCTTGCAGATGTTCTCCAGGAAGTGGGACAACCAGTGGTAGGTACCCCAGGAGGCACCTCATGGGAGACTCCCAAGGTGTGGTTTTGGGCCCAGCACAGTGAGATGGGTGGCTTTGCATAGTAGCACACCCTACAGTGCCACCAAACATGGTGGTAGCGGTGGGAGACCACAGACTGTTGTCTGGAAGGCATAATCTGGGGGAAGAAAGTATAGTCACTGTAAACCTTTGAGCAAACAAGCCTTTGATTTGGCATCGGGTCAACTGGACAGGGTAGCTAGAATAACCAACAGCTACACCAACCTGACCGTATACAAACTAGTGGAGAAATTGTCTGAGAGGGGCCTCCAAATCCCAACAGGGCAAAGGAAAAAGGACCTGATTAAGTCCCTGTGAGATAGGGATCAAGCCCAGGGAACTCCTGCTCTGATTCCAAGTGGGAGTGAAGACAGAGGCACCCCTTCCAATGGGCTTCAGGGAGGGAGCCCCATAGAGCTAGAACTGCTCCGGGAGCGATCATGGCTCCTGACCCTGGAGTGCGAAGCCAAAGAGGCACAGTTCAAGCTCTGGGCCATGGAGTTGGAAGCCAAGGCATGCAAGTGCCAGCACGAGGCCAAGCAGTGCAAGCTGGAGGATAAGCAATGCACACAAGCTCATGCTACTCCAGTTGCAGCAAGGAGTTGAAGCCAGGGATGGTCAGCCCCAGGCAACACCAGCTGCATTCCCCAGAGTGGCCCCCAAGGACTGCACCCTGTCACAACCCAAAGTTGTGGATTTTTGATTGTGTGTGCTTCAGCACCGCTAAATTATGTTCCCGCCGAATTGCAGCTCTTTTGCACGACGGAGTGTTCTGTTGTTTTAGAGAACCCGCGTGCAAGAAAGTGTTTCCCGCCGTTTTGTAGCCTTCGTTGCATTGTGCATCTCTCTTGCATTATAGCGATGCACGCTGCAAAGGAGTTCCCGCCATTTGTATTAGGATTTGAGCCACATTATTGGCCGGTCTTGATTTAGGCACGCGTGGCGGCTAGCTATTGGCTTGCTAGCCGTACAAAAGGCTTGGGTGGTTTCCGCCCAAGTTGGAGAGAAAGAC
>NW_005842013.1:130966-154879 GCF_000455745.1 Alligator sinensis | reverse complement strand
CACAGCCCGCGTGCACACAGACGGGCCCGGCTTGCGCCCGGCGAGGACGGGACCGGGAGCCGGCCCGCACACACCCCATACAAAGACAGAGAGGATCTAGAAGTGATCCTGAGTAACTTCAAAAAACAAGCAGCTGTACACATTGGGGAGGGAACCTCGAGTCACTCTGAGGGGCGTACCTGTATCTACAGGATTACAAACCCAGAGGAGGTGACAGCCTCCCACAGGGAGGAGGTGATAGTACGCGAGAGAACCATCATCGGGAAAGTGGACTCAGGGGCCAGTGTGTCATTGATTGATGCCAACCTTGTTTCGCCCTCAGATATAATCCCTGGAAAGACCCTAACCGTCGAAGGGGTGGGGTGCCAGCCATACAAGGTACGGGTAGCACCTCTCCCCATCCAATGGAGGGACTGGGGAATGGAGTGGAGATAGGAGTGATGGAAGACGCTCCTGCCCCCATGCTGGTAGGAAGGGATATTACGGGACTCGGGCATATGAGAGCAGCTTGGAGGAACATTATAGAAGTTAACAAAGACATTTATGCAGCCTAAGAAGTGCCTGACATGCTGGATCCTCAATGCCACATCAATGAAAGAAGCCAATGACAGCAGAGGTATCCGTATATCCACAGTGGCAGTTGCACAAGGAGCGGTGCCAGCTCCCCCGCAATGCCCCAGCCACATGCCTCAGGCTTGTGAGAGTAGCATGTCTAGGCTGCGACAGCTCAGGTCCCTCTCTGGTTCCTCCAGTCCTGGATCTGCTGAGAAGGCCAGTGCCACGAACACAGGACAAGGGGGGCCTCCTGGGTCCAAGCCAACCCTCGGCGATTGCAAGCAACTGTAATAAATGCAATGTCCAGAGAGGGTCACAAGAAATACCACTGCAGGCTCTGCCCTGGCACACCCCCACCCACGCCAGCTGTGTTGTGTATCCGAGTGCTTTACAGAGCTGACAAAACATTACCGCATTTTAAAGGAGCTGGGACGCACAGTGAGACAGAGAGACTTACCCAAGGCTGATGCAGCAAGTCAGTGGCAGAATCAGAAACAGGAAGCAAAACTCCAGCTCTCCCATCCCTGACTCTTAACCGCCGGATGGCACCTCCAAGATCGTATGCTGACCCAATCAGCTCCCAGGTCTTGACTGGTCGGCACCATCCCAAGGCTGGAGCCAAACCTGGGAGCCCTGAGGTGAAAGGGCTCACAGAAAGCTGCCCCACTTCAGTCTGTTATTTGGGGCAGATCCTGCACATCCATTTGCCATCTGCAAGCACAAAGAGTGGAGAGGAAGCAGTTTCCAAGATACAGCTAATTATGGCAATGAGCATCCCTTACCCACAGAAACACCTGCTCTTCCAAGCAGCTCATGTGCAAAGCCAGAGTCTAAAAGTAGCTTTTTCATTATGAACTCACAACTATGCAAATAGTCATAAACTATACTAACGCTTTATGATGGGGGGGTGAATTAAATTAAACAGAATTAACGGCTTGTTGAGAAGTCTGGATCTATCGTATCAGATCCAAAAAGGAAAGCATATTCTTTGTGTTCTGGGTAGAGCTGGGTGAAATTTCGGGGGCGAGGGGGTGCTTTTTTTGGAGATGGAGAATTTTTTTTTTTTTAATGGTAAAATGGAAATCCACATACCTTAAAGAGTTTTTTCATAGCTGTTTGGGGAAGTGTTTTTTCATAGATGTTTCATAAATGTCTTAGGGACTGGGTAGGTTTTGTCATGTTGTCCTATCCAAAACAAACCTGGAAAAAAATCCTAAGCCAAAACAAAGGGGTTTTTTTCTATTTTTTTCCAACCAAACCCCCCCCTTCACTGGAAGTATTTGTAGGAAGGCCCCCCCTCCCTCCCTTTCCTCCTCCCTTTCAAAAGGAAAGCCAGGGACACAGCTCAGTAATGGAGAGATGAGGCAGGACAAGGAGTGTTTGTGCTTCTGCAACCCTCTCCCTTAGCATGGCCTCTCCCCTTGCAGCCTAGCTCTGACCCCCACTCCTCAGTGACTGCCACCCTCTGCAAAATGCAAACTCAGCCCTGACCTGACTCCAAGTCCCCCTAACACTCTCCGGCTCAGCCCATTCCCCCTCCCTACCTGGAGTTAGACCCCCAGAAATGCATGTCTGCCTGCACAGAGTTACTTGGCCTGTGCATTCCCTCCTCAGTGCTTCCCTGCTCAGTTGCGGCTCTGCCTCGAGGTGTGCAGCTGCAGCATGGGCGTGTACCCAAGCCACCCTCAGTGCAACCACATCAGGTGTGCACATCCACGAAGTGTCATCAGTGAGCATGCTGCCTACACACAGCTGGCCCAGATGGGAGCCCGTGCCTTTACCACAGCAGCCCACTCCCACACCGGCACCTATTCTAGGTCACTCAGGTGCACCTGCCACGCTGCAACCTTTTCCTGTGTCCCAGCCACCCATTGGCGATGTGTAGGGGGTGCACGTGCACCCCCTGCAAAAAGGTGCCACCAACACTGCTGGTGGTGCTTGCAGGCAGTCGCCGCTCACTACCCCTCCACCCCCCTTGCTGCCAACACCGCCGGTGGCATCTGCAGACAGTCCCCAATTGCCAATGGCCACCGCTGACACTGCCAGCAGTGTCTGCAGCTGGTCCTGCCGCTGACAGTGCTGCGGCTCCCTGTGGGAGCTCGCCGTGCCCTCCCAGCCTCTGGGGGCAAGTGGCATTCATGCAACTACCTACTGTTGTGTGCTGCTAGGCCAGGACCCCATGGCACCTTCCAGACGCTGGCATAGCACCTTCCTGCCTCTCTCCAAAGTACCACTGCTGCCACATCTCACGGGGCTGACGGCTTTGCCCATTGCCCCTAGTGACCAGCTGCCCCAGATTACACAGTGTGCTTCATAGATATTAGGGCTGGAAGGGACCTCGCAAGATCATCGGGTCCAGCCCCCCTGCCCAAAGGGCAGGAAGTCAGCTGGGGTCAAAGGATCCACAGTCTCTGGGTAACCTGCTCCAGACTCCTGGTCTACTGCTGTACCCACTGGAGCATACTGCCTCTCATTAAACTTGCCCCTCACTAAGTGCCCAAGAGCCAGACTTTGGGCATTAGAAGCAGAGCTGCAAGAAGGGGAAAACTGGAGAGGAAACGGCACAGCGGCAAACATTTTGAGGGTGAAAAGACTTAATAGGCAAGCCACCAGAGGGCTCTCGAGACTAAAGCATCGCATGCGCTGACTTGAAAACCAAGAGGACCTTCTCTGCTGTCCTCAGAGCACTAGCACTGCCTTAAAAGGGAATCAGGGAGGGTGAGACCCAAATCTGATGGGCATCGGGTATTTAAAAGATTTTAGAAATGTAGGCCCAGCACCTGCCATAGCTCCTTCCCTCCGCCAATCTCTCGGCCCATTTTCAGCACACCAAAATTCAGCTTCACAGCACTCCAGGAAAGCCAGCAATTATTAGGTTGCATTACAATCAGAAGGGAAATGAGGCTGAGACCAACAGCCAGATGCAAGGGCTCTCCCACACCCAGGAAAACCCACTGGTTGTAATGAGCAGCCTTAAAAACCCAGACCCCGAGCAGTGGCCCACACTTCTTAACTTCTTCCTCATCAGCTGGTCCAAAGAAATTTTCCTGGCAGATGCCCTAGCTCCCAGGTCCATGCCTTTCCTGCAAGATTACATTTCCATGCAATAGGTTGCCAGTGCACTTGCCTCCACCTTGTTGTAACATCACAACAGGACCCTGCTCTAGACAGCCCAGTACGTAGGAAGGAGAACACAGTGGCCATGTCTACACAAGACGCTACTGCACGCTGGATCGTTACTACTGCACGGTTGGGAGGCACTAACCGTGACGTGATGCTACTGCACAGTAGTGTCAGGAAAAAAACCATGCGGGGAAGCTACTGCATGGTTACTGCGCAGTCCGCTACTCGTGTAGACGTGGCCAGTGAGTACGTGATCTGATGTTTTAGACTTTATCAAGAGCCCTTCTAGAGGCAGACATGGGTTTTTAAGGCACTTCAATTTTGAGGCACGTAATTTGAAATACTTTTAAGAGTCCCAGTTTTAGCTATGTCTGAAAATAAGCCCCTTCCCTTGTACAAAGGCATCTCAAGTCAGGCATCAACTAAAAAAGAAAGTCAGTCGTTTGGGAAATTCTTGGCCCTAGCTATCAACCTTCAGTGGAAAGCCTTTGGGCCCTCAACACCACTTGGGGCATCAAGTCATACTGCAAGTACACCCAAACAAGAAGCAGCTCCAGAGTTTAAATAACTTGTTCTTCACAAGTCACTAGCTAAAAGTTTGAACTAATGGTCTCACCTGAAAGAACAAGCACCCTTCACTGGACCCTATCATCACATCAAAGAAGGCTGCTACTGTTTAAGCCCACACCCATCCCTTGCTGTACAGAACTCCTAATGGACAATTAAGAGGTGGACTTAGGGACCCAAGTGCAATCTTGTTCCAGCTTGCTCAGGACCCTTTTAAAAAGTTCATGCAAAAAAGTAAAAAAATAAAAGTGGGTGGGCTATCCTTCTTCCAGATGCTTTTCTGTGACTTGGCCTTGAGGCTAAGATATGGGCACCGGGGATGGGGTGGGGTCTCAACAGTTGCGGAGGGAATTGAATGAGGATTGCATTTGAGCACATACTAGATTGAACGGCCCCGAGCGCCTGCTTCTCTATGATCACAGCTGTTTCATTAAGTTCAGGCTCATCCTTTTGCAAGGGAAGTAACTAGGCACTGGATTCTCCCTCCCAACTGCCTTGGGCAGGGCTCACATGGCCTGTGTTTCTTGCTTGGGCAAACTGCAAAGAAGCCCTTTTTTGTCAAGGATGTAGTGTTTGAGAGGCCCAATATAGTATGCAATACAGCAAGGGCCAGACTATTTGCCCACTAGCATTTATAAAGCTGTGTTCTCCAAGTGTGTTTTCCAGGTGAAAGCCTTTTTGCCATGGCAAACTGGAATGACCTTCTTTAGGTCCCAACTGGGTCAACACCAGGACTTGGCCACTGCCACACCACTGCTTCTCCCTGCGGCCTGGGCAAAGGTGAAGCCCCATGTCACCAAAGCCCCCTACCACGCACTGTGGCATGGCCAAACACTGCCAAACACCCTCAGGTCCACAGGCCAGATTCAGCCCATAGGCCATAGCTTGCCAACCCCTGCTGTGCATGTCCCCATAAGCTTGCACCTAGTACCTCTGTGTCTTGATTCTGGCTGCCACCATCATTTAAATGCTATTAATTCAGAACTCATCATGCTAGGACCACATGGGGTAAGGCTGCATTAGCACCAGACAAATGCAGAGGGACTGCTGGCCCCTCAGAAAGGGCAGTTAAGAGGGCCCATTAAACCAATTCAGCCAGCTTTATTGGACTTGCCGTCTCTGGCACGAGGAAGACCACTGGAAGTGCCATGTGATCACCATGGGTGATACTCGTGTTGGATGTGTCACCTCTAGCAGACATTAAGCACGTGTCCATACAGAAACACCAAGTTGGGAAGAATTCAGGAGTCATCCAGTCCCATCCCCTGGTGCAGGTTCAGGATAGGATATTCCTAAACCATCTCACACATGTTTGTCCAGACCCTGCTTAAAAACCTCCAATGAAGAAGGTGCCACTTTGCACATAGAGGGATTTGCATCCAAAGTAAATTCACCTTGGACTTTAATGTGCCTCTTGGTCAAAGGTTAGCAGGTCCCTCCACACCTCACCTTTCCCTCCCCACCTCTGTAAGAGGGGTAACAGAGAAGCATAACGTGGCATGCCTCCCATCCCCCACTTTGGATACAAGAAGGGGTCAAAGAAGCATCTGGCCCAGGCGGTGTGCGTACTCCAGTACAAAGCATTCTGGTATAGTGTAATGACCCCCACTTTTTGCTACCAAAATCAGTACTTTTTTTTGCCCTCTTGACATGTGCTTTGGCAGAAAAAAAAATGGGGCATCCCCCATCAGCAGCAAACTCCACTGTTACTCTAGAAAATTACAATACCCAGAACCCCTTGTACTCCATGACCCACGCTCCTGCAAAGGAGGCAGAAGGAGGCGGGGAGGGTGAGAGAGGACTTCCCTGGTTGCATTCGTTGGATGTTACACTTCTGGGATACCACCTCACCGGGATTGCAAAGGCTGATTAGCAAAGCAGTTTGGAGAGGGAAGCACCAATCATGATACTGCACCAATGCCCAGCCTACGCATAGCTTAGCTGTGTCCACTTGGAATTTGCAGAGCAGCTTTTAAGTCAGCATCGCCTTTCCTTTCCAACTACCCTTCAGCTTTTCCCATCCTGTGCTTTGTAACCTGCCTGGGTGGTTAGGAAAGAGCTCACCGGATGAGCTTTCCTTTCCTCTCTCATCCCTGTAGGACCCAGGGCCCTGGAGTCCCTGCTGGCATGTGATCTGGGTCATATGGAAGGCAGGGAAGAGAGGCACCTTATAGAGTAACCGAATCAGATGCATAAGCTTTAGTGAGCAAGAGCTCGCTTCATCAGATGCTCACATGCACTTTTCGCATGTCTGGTCATAGCATCTTGCTCACAAAAGCCTATGCATCTCTGATTTAGGTAGTCTGTAACAGGGGTTCCCAAACTGTGGTACGCATTCCCCTCGAGGCACACAAGGCATCTGGTGGGTATGCTGGAGAAACTGTGTAATGGCAGATTTAATTTTCATTATAATAATAATTAGTTAGGGGGTTAAAATATTAAACATATGCTGGTAGGGTTACATGGGCATCTGGTAAGTCAAGAAGGGGGTGCACAATAAGAAAAAGGAGGGGAACCTCTGGGCTATAAAGTGCATCTCTACCTTGCCTTCTGCCTGAGTGCAGACTAAACAGTTAACTAGTACCTCTCTCTGGCTTATTTAGCCTCATTAGGGTAAAACCTTAAGGCCTGCCTTAGTGAGATGGGCAGAATTACGGCACTGCAGTAGATAGGGTTGCAGCTGACCCTCTCCAAAACAGTTTCTCTCTTCCACTGCAGCATAACCTTGCAAACGCAGGAGGTCGCATCCTTTTTCCTGATTATTTGTACCATCCATAGGCTTTGACCAAGATCAAAGACTACCAAGAGTACAAAAAAGGCCCTGCCCAATAGAGCTGTCAATCTAAAGGGAGATGGTGGGGAAATGAAATGCTATCGGATCACAATCAATACAGTATTTATGCCATTGCCTAAGAGACCTTAAAAAAGAGCAGTGATAGGCATGTCCCCAGGAATCCCATAGCAGTGACTTCACTCTCACATTGACACTTCAGCATTATAACGGGCACCTAGATAACTGAATGCAATTGGGAGTTTAGCGGATGAGAAAGGCCTGGTTTTCCTTTACGGGCGCCAGTTAGCAAATTATTGGAATTTTAATATGTTTTTATTGTCATTTGTGAAGCCAGCCTCAAACATTAGTAACAAATCTTGCGGCACAAGAATACGAGTTAATGAAACCATTAGAAAGAGACAAAGAAAAGGCCAAGGAGTTCATTGTAAAATAAACCCTCATACTTCCAGACAGGTTTGGCAGCAAACTAAGGGTGAGGTCAGAAAACCACCACCATTCGCTAAAAGTTGTCGGTAAAAATAAAAGTGGCGTGACTAAGGTCCGTGTCAAGCCCTACGGAGAGGATGGTGAACAGAAGGCATGAAAAGCTTTGAAGGGCAGCTGTGGGGCTGTCTCGGTGTCCCACCAGCCCTGTGTGCACAGCCTCCATGGTCTCAGGCCATCACAAAAATGACCCTGGGACCTCTCTCCAGTTTCTCAGCACAATCGCTGCACTTCCCAGGTATCCTTTCAGCTGGATTAGGTTGGTTTCTTGAGTTTTCTGAATTCGCTCACACTCGTGGCACGTGCCTCACCTGGGACGGCTGCCGTACACTTTTTGGACTCCTCCATCTCCAGTTTGCTCTCGACTGGTCTGAGGGACCTCTTGAGATCACATTACTTTTCCCATTCCCAGTCTCTCTCTCGTGGGAAGCTTGATCCTCTTGACATGCAGGAACCTGGCAAGGCGTTCGCTCGGCTTCCTCGGTCAGCTGGTTGTTGGTCCCCTGCAAGTTCACGTTTTGGAAACCTGGTTCTTTAATTCTTAATTCCCTTTGTCATTTTCTTGCATACAAACAGCCACTTCCCCCCCGCCCCCCTTAAAAATCTAGCTGCTAGAAACGGGGTGGCTCATTATATATGGGAAAATACGGTAAGAGCAGTTTCTGCTGCTTAGTGGGCAAAAGAGAAAATAAAGGTGCAGAATAGTGAACAGACTCAGCTCCCTAGCTGCTATTCCTCACTTACTTACTACGAGGAAAGAGCTTTTTTCTCCATCCTGCCTTTCAAAAACAAACGGTCTCTCTTATTTCGAGATGCTGTGTGAGAAAACACCGTACCCCACCTCTGCAAATCCTCCACCGTTCACCTAAAACGGTCTCTGTTGGCTCATAAGTTTCCATGCAAGTCTCCCATCTATTTGTGTTCCCTTTTAGTACTTCCTGCCTTTCGGTATCAAGGTTGGTATACTTAATTTTATAAGCTTTCATTGGCAGCAGTTAGGTCCTGAAGTAGGGGATTGCCCATATGTTGCATGTGGCCGTCTCTGATGAGCAACAAAGTTGTAGGCATTGTGGAAAGGAAATAAATCACAGCCTATGCAAACAAACCAACCAGCCTATGTTATTTTTATGTTAGATGGGTATTTGTATGTCTGACTTCATCTTTACTAATTTTAGGAGATGCACACAATTAAATACAGTTACGGTATTTTTTTGTGGGTCATCTGAGCTCATATGTTTTGCAGTGAATTTCATATAGTAATTACAGAACTGAGAAAATTCTTCTGGGATCTTCGTCTGAGCCTGTCAACATGTGAAAGGCAAACTATTTCAAAGAAAAAAAAAAAGCCTAAAAAAGAAAAGCCTCCTGTGCTAACACATAGATCATCATATCAAACTCTTCTCTCACAACCCCAGAACATTTTTGCTATAAATATTTCCAGTTTATCCTAGGCTGCAACAGTTTGAGCTATATTTGGATAGCTGTTGTGATTGTTGCCAAGATTTACCAGGTGACTTCATAGTGAATGCCTTGATTTTTTGCACTTTCTACAAAACAGGCCCCTTTAAGGGATGTCAGGTTTGACACTGAAACACACTGAGGCTGCCTTTAGTATTGAGCCCTGTTCTAACCTAAAGTATTTAGGATCATAGAAAGTTAGGGTTTGAAAGGACCTCTGGAGGTCACATCTAGTCCAACCCCCTGCTCAAAGCAAGACCAGTCCCAAATATATCATCCCAGCAAAGGTTTTGTCGAGTCAGGTTTTGAAAACCTCCAAAGAAGGAGCTTCCACCATCTCTCTGGGTAACTTGTTCCAGTGTTTTACTACCCTCCCAGTGAGAAAACTCTTCCTAATATCTAACCTGAACTTCCCTTGCTACAACATAAGCCCATTGCTCCTTGTCCTGTCTTCTACCACCACTAAAAACAGTCCAGCTCCATCCCCTTTGCAACCTCCCTGCAGGGAGTTGAAGGCTGCTATTAATCCCCTTAGTCTCCTCTTCTCTAGACTAAATAAACCCAGTTCCCTCACAAGTCATGTCCCCCAGCCCCTGAATCATTTTTGTTGCCCTCTGTTGGACTCTCTCCAATTTGTCCACGTGCTTTCTCTAGTGGGGGCCCAACACTGAACACAACACTCCAGATGTGGCCTCACCAGTGCTGAATAGAGGGGATAATCATGTTCCTTGACCTACTGGCAACACGCCTACCAATGCAGCCCTATCTGCTGTTAGCTGTTTTGGCAACCAGGGTACACTGCTGGCTCATATCCATCTTCTTGTCCCCTGTCACCCCCAGGTCCTTTTCTGCAGAGCTGCTGCCCAGCCAGTCACCCTCAGCCCGCACCAGCGCATGGGATTGTTCTGTCCTAAGTGCAGGACTTTGCACTTGTGTTCATTGAACCTCAAGAGATTACTTTTGGCCCAAGCCTCAAATTTGTCAAGGTCACTCTGAATCCTAGTCCTACCCTCCAGAGTAGTACTACTACTCCCCACAGCTTCTGTCGTCTGCAGACTTGCTGAGGGTGCACTCCATCCTGTCTTCCAGGTCGTTCATGAACAAAACTGGCCCCAGGACCGACCCCTGGGGCACACCACTTGATACCAGCTGCCAACTAGACATTGAGCCATTGATTACTCTGAGCTCGATGCTCCAGCCAGTTTTCTATCCCCCTTATAGTCCATTCATCCAGCCCGTAGTTCCTTAGCTTGCCTGCAAGAATGGTGTAGGAAACTGTTTTAAAAACCTTGCTAAAATCAAGGTACACCACATCCATTAGTCTCCCATCATCCACAGAGCCATTCATCTCCTCATCGAAGGCAATCAAGTTGGACAGGCATGACTTGCCCCTCGTGAATCCATGCTGACTGTTCCAAGTGCTTAGACATGGAGGAGGATCTGCTCCATTTACTCCAAGTTTTCTCTCAAACTCTGCCTTCCTTACATCAAGATCGGTCGAAAAAAGTCAAATAACATGACATTTTTGCAAGACAAGTGATTCTTGCTCCACGTAAAGAAGGGTGTTTGTACCCAAAAGCTTGCAAAAAACATGTTTTCCAACTATTTAGTTGGTCTAATAGAAGATACCACATTGACCCAAAGAACCATGTCTGCCTACATCCTTAGACCAACACGGCTACAACCAACAGCCCCGAAATGTCTCTCTGGAAACCCAGGTCTTCTCAAGAAGAATCCTTCGTTTAAAAGGGATATTCCACCCCAGTAAAGGATATGTCTTGTGTCAAGAAGAGGTAGTAGCAAATGATAGGACAGATTTATGGTCTGAAGAGTGAGATGTTCTATTAATGCCGCAAATGTCTGAAGCTGGACTGTCAAAGCTGGAACAGAGTTGGCTCTTCACTTACACTCCTGATCTCTTTCTCAATTACAGAGCTTTTTTCTAAAGGCACATAAACTCTCTCTCTTTCGGACTCATTAGGATAATTCTTTTTTTTAGTGAGAAGTGAATACTTATTAGTATGATATTTCCATTAATAATGTAGAAGCTATTAGCAGCTGCCCCTAAAAGCTCACTTTCGGTGCAACAACATCAGCTTCTCTATTCTTATACTGCAAGTGCCAGTTTGGAAACCCAATGAGACCAGCAGAAGCCTTCCCAACCAATAGGCTTGGGATCAGGGTCAAACTACTCAGATTGGTATCAGCCTGGTTTCTTTCAACACTTTTGGAAGCTGATGATTTGCAGCTTTTCTTATTGTTTTTAATGTGACTTAATAGGATGGATATGCCTGAAAAGAGCCTGACTTTCCAAAAGGCAAATATTCCAACCAAGCATTTTGTGTTCTAACCAGCTAATGCAAAGGAGCTGATTAAATATAAATGTCCGATAACAGGCAACTAATTAAGTGCTGCATTTAAGCAGTCTTGCTCAGTAAGCTCATAAGATACGAAAGGATTGTTGAAATCATTTAATTTAAAAACAACAGGTAAAAAGAAACAAACAAAGCATGTAGATTAAATGATGTGCTTTTATCTTCCAATGTTCATGTAAGGACTTGTCTAATAGTTTTAAGCACATAAGGAAATAATGTTCTCAGAAAACAAATCAAGGGGGGCGAGGGGGGAGTGAACTTCCCAGAAAGTTCGGAGAACATCACTAGCAAGAAGGAGATCAGTGGCCATTAAACCCAAGCAGTAATGATATGGGCATTTATCCAAATCTAGCTGCAAGTACTGAAAACACTGAGAACAGGACACAGGAGGTGAGAAGCAAATGGGGAAGGGAGGAAACACAGGTTGCTACACAAATCTGCCCACGTCCTGAAAGTAAAGCTGAAGCAGGAGTTTCAATATTACTTGGAGACAAACACAAGTAGCACTTGCTTGCTTTACACCTAAGGCAGTTAGCTTAAAAATCAGAGCTGGAAAGACACGTGTTCTGCACCAGCCTGGCCCATGCGAGTGGATCAGGTGCCACGAAATCGTCATTAGACTTGGCCTGCGAGAAGGTGGCACGCATTGAACATCCTTTCAGCGAGCCTCAAGCCACTCTCTCACAAGAGACTATTAAAAGAGTGAAGCACTGTCATGGGTTAGAGGTCCACTAAGAAACAAAAGTGCTATTTTTTTTTCTGACTGCAGTCAACGTAGGCAACAGAGAGTCTGAAGCATAGTTCACCGTAGACAAAAATAATCTTTTTCTACATTGGTCAGGGGAAACTTGGCTACCAGCATACAAGCCTGCATGTGGGCTGATTTAGCAAGGTCCTCTGGGTCTCCTCAGCCCCCTGGCCTCAGACTTGAAAAGGTTCAGCACTTGTATAGGACAGACCCAGATCCCCAGTATTTAAGAGCTGTAGGACTCATGAGAAGCCGGAGCTACCATGATTTACAGCAGTGGTGCTCAACCGTCTAACCCTATGGGCTAGAGGCAGTTCACAGGCCGGATCCTGCAAGAAGGATCAGTCTGCAGGTGTGATCCATGTGCTGGCCTGATCTTGTGCATGGCTCAGCCCTCCATGCTGGATCTGGCTACAGTGACCCTGAGTGACCATTCTTCCTGCCGCCGAATCTCTGGACCTGTGGGGAGCTCCACAGGCCAGAGGTTGAGCACCACCGAGTTGAACCTCAAATCCATTTCCTGCTATGCCAAGAAGAAAGCACCTGGGAAAAGATAAAGAAATCAACTCTCATTCATCAAAGAGAATTATGCAAAAGCTATAGTTTTTCCTTCCAAATGCCAGAGGGTCACCAAATCATACTTCTCCTAAGACTGCAGGGGAGGGTTTGCTATTATTCACCCCTCTGCCCAAGGAACCTACCTCTCAATTCAAGCTTGGTCAGACAGCCAAACAGGAAAAGCCTGGCCTTTTGCAAAAAAAAAAGTGAACGATTGCATGGTTTTAATCGCCGTATTTGAAAATCACAATCTGATTCTGAACAATGAGTATGTTGCACTTCAATCTGCGGGGCAGGAATGAGGACTCAGACCATCACATCATGAGAACATTAGAAACGCCTCTGGTCCGTCCCAGAAGTAGGCTGACTTCGGAGGGGAGTAATGTTGGGCTAGATGTTTGCCAGCAGATGAGTCTGCCTAACAAAATACAATTCACAACAGACGTAGTAGTGTTAGCAAGTAGTGTCCTAGTGTCAGAGCAGCCAGAAAGGCAAAGGAGCCGCTTACATTTTCAGCATTATAGGAGTGTAGGGGTCATTAAGTCACCTGGTCCAGCCCCCTGGCTCCAGGCTGGATCATCCCTGCCTAGTGCAGGGGGGCTGGACCTGATGATCTTGCAAGTCCCTTCCAGCCCCTAACATCTATGAATCCCTGACTAAAACCATCCTAGCTTGGTGTCTCTCACCTGCCCTTGAAAACTTCCAAGGATGGAGACTTCAGTTTCTCCAGGCAGCCTCTTCCAATGTTTAACCATCCTCAGTCAGAAAGTTCTTCCTAAGCTCCCACCTAAATGTCCTCTGCTGAAGTTTAGGGTCGTTGTTCCTTGTCCTGTTCCCTACATCCATGGAGAAAACCCCATCCCCGTCTTCTCTGTAAATCACCCTTCATGTATTTGAAGACTGTTATCGAATCCCTGCCTCAGTTGTCTCCTCCAGACTAAACAATCCTAGTTCTTTCACCCTTTTCTCATAAGCCGTGTTTCCCAGACCTCTAATCATCTTTGTCACTCTGCTGGACTCCATCCAATCTGTCCGTGTCCACATCCTCTTGAAGTACAGTGCCCAAAACTGGACACAACACTCCCGGTGAGACCCCAGTGGCAAACACAGCAGAAGAATCACTGCCCTTGACTTCCAAGAGACTCTCCTGTTAATACAACCCAGTACACCTTAATTTCTCTTTTTTTCCCCCCTTTTATTTGCAACAAGGAAACGCTCTTGGCTCACACTCAGCTTACCATCTACTGTAACCCCCCAGGTCCTTCCCTGCAGCACTGCATCCTAGTCAGTCATTCCCTAGTTTGTATTTGTGCATGAAGTTATTCCATCCCAAGTGCAGGACTTCATACTTGTCTTTGCTGAATTTCATCCGATTCATTTCAGACCATTTATCCAGGTCATTCTGGATCCTAGAGCTAACCTCTGGAGTGTCTGCAACTCTACTCAGGTTGGTGTCATCCACAAATCTGCTAAACATACTTAATCCCATTGTCTAAATCATTAATGAAGATGTTAAACAGTACTGGACCCAGGACAGATCCTTGGGAAACTCCACGTGATATTTCCTTCCACCTAGATACTGAGACACTGCAAGGGACAAGGGATACTGCAAAGCAGCATCACGGAGAAAGAATTGATGTTTCTTTCAAATGCAAGCCAATAGGCGAGGCATCAACGTAGGAAAACCAAAACCATAATCAGTCCATCGCATCCTGCATGCCCTGCAGGTTATTTCAGATGATGACAGTCATGTGTCATGGTAAAAGGAGAGGGGAAGACAATCAGATCAGATTAGAGAAAGAAGAGGAAGGATCAGAGAGAAGGCTGTACTGGCTTTACCCAGGAGCTGAACTGAGCTGCCATGTGATATTGCCACTTCACTGGGAACCTGACACAACCCCCAAAATGTGCGATTTCATAAGTCAGTGCAACTCGCACCAGTGCACAGAAGTGAGCTGCAGCAAGGAAGCAGCCTGTGGTGCCTGTACACTTCACAGGGTTTAATCCTCATTAAATTAAATAGCTTTATAAAATGTAAACTTGTTTATTTTGGAGCATCACATCAGTGTTTTCACGCACTAGGTTTTTGAACTAATTAAGTCCAGGGCCGGTGCTGAAAAGCGGGATGGTCCCGCGCTGCCCGCCTGCCCCATGCCCTGCCACGCAGCAAGGGGAGCAGGGAGCCGGAAAATGGCACAAGAAAAGAAAAAAAAAGTGGAAGCAATTTGAAAGCAGCAGCAATTTGAAGGGAACTACAAAAAAGTCACAGCACCAACTGGTGGAACAAAAGGCTCATTACACATCTTTGAGTGTCTTTGCGTTTGCACGCAACGAATCCATGAACACGACACTTTAATTCACAGCAAGCCCAACTAAACTATGTCTGAGGAATTTTAGTTTAGACTTTTAAAGCATCCAGAAAACTCACTTGTATGAATAGTCACGCCGTTGCAGTGCAAGAAAGGGCAAAAAATGTGGCGTGTACAAACGCCCCTGGAGAGCAAAGCAAACAGCTCCCCCAGTTTTAATACGGGTATTTTCCCTTCACACATGCATCCAACTCCCAGTTTACCTGCTGTGGAGCCAAAGCAGCCGATTCCTGATGACCCACTTCGTAACACACCAGCAGGTCCATAGGATGGAGTGTAAGAAATCCTTGCTCGCACCACTTCACCCATCACATCCAGGCACTTGGTGGCAAATACCACAGTCTAACTTGACAGGAGTTTACTTACGACAAACAAAGTGAACCCTTCACGTCTCCCACATTAAGAAATGCAGCAATCGTTTTATTAAAACCAATGTACAGCTGAATGTAGCCCAGGACACAGATTTCTCCACTCAGATGCAGAGCCAGGTCACCAGATACTTTACAAACTGTGGCAGCCAGAGGATTTCACCCTTTCAGTCCTCCAGCTGAAGACAACGAGGCCCTCCCTCACTTCAGAAACGGTCCTCATGGGTACTTAATGGCAGCAGCCTCCAAGATAAGGCTGTTTCTCCTGGGCCTACCAAATAATACTTTCTCAAGTATCACCATATGGTAACTGCAGGCAAATGTTGACTTTATCATGGCAACCAGTGTATTACTGTTTTACAAGCTAGGGCAATGCTCTACCAAACCTTGCTATACAAATAAAGTCATTTTAAAGCAGCTCTGCCCCATTCTTTGGCACAGTCTCCCGTAGCTTGCCAGCAAGTTTAGTTTCGGAAACAATCGATTAGCTGGTAGCACTGAGCACCGGAGTCTACAGGCCCAGAGATGAGAACTGAAAGATGATAATGTAATTGAGAAGCTGATTTACAAGACATGGCACACAAGCCACCCCTGACTGAAATCTTCCAGTGGCAGCAGGAAGCCTTATCAAACTATTTCAGCTCTCTTCCAGGTGTGTCCGACAGGACGAAGCAGCATCTGGGCGTTGCATGCTCTGGCATCCCCTTCAATGACTAAAGCTATTCCCGTTTCTGCTGGCTGCTCCATCATTCAAGTAATCCAAAGCATGCAGGAGTCTCAGTAGTGGAACAACAGAGCTTGGTAGAGGCGAGGGAAGTCCAGCCAGCAAGAGATTTTAATTTATTAAAATAAACATGGTCTAAGGCTCCACATTAGTTTTTCAAAAATAAAACACATTAAGAGATAGGAAAACAAACTGGCTGTGCTACGTGTCAGGTCAGGCTCAGAGGTTTTCATGACAACCTGTCAATACAAAATATTCTTTTCCCAGCAAGAGGGAGGAAAGATGATTTGCTACTTAAGATCAACAACGTCCCCATCACGTATCCCTTTAACATTCAACAAATACTACTTCTGCCAGCCGTTCTCACAGGGCCAAAAAGTCTTGTGCACCCTGAAGAAGGAGGAGGGCAAATATTCAGTCTTTGAAATGAACTTCTAACAGGCTTGGCACGATGACTACAAGGATTTTGTTCTAATGGTTGTTCTTGGCTGCCTCCTTTGCTGCAGTAATCAGAGGCGTCAGACTAGCGAGGGGTTTTGCAATCTTCAGGAATTGGTGCTAGGAGAAAAGGAGATGACAATTATTGAGGACATCTGTGAAGTCCAGCAACAGCAGGAAACAACTGCATTGAAGCTACAAGAAGCCTGCACAGTTTATAGTCTAATGATGAGCTCAACTCTCAGGTTACAAAGAATTGGTAAAGCCACAAACCTTTTGAGCTAACCCAGCTCAAGTTCCTGGTTTGCAAAGTTGCAAACTCCTGACTGTGCGCACGCCTTCAACAACACCATACTGTGGTAGTGTTAGAGTGACGTTATAGCTGTGACAGTCCAGGAATTATGCGAGAGGCAAGGATTGTTTGGGATGATATCTTTTATTGGACCCACTGAAAGTCAAGCAAGTTATTGAATGCAAAGCATTTTTCTCCAGATCTGAAGACAGTGGCTTTGCATTCAAAAGCTTCTCTAACTTTATCCCAACTCTTCAGTTGGTCCAATTAAAGAAGCCACCCCCCAAAATCCTTGCCTCCAACAAACCCACCTTGTGGCATGCCAGCCCAGCCAGAGATGTGAGGTCCAGGCTCAAACGGACTTCAGTGGGAGAAGGAAGGTAGGGCATGTCCACAGTGCACTTGGTAAGTGAGGGACATTACCACTGCATCCATCGCATGCATGACACCCAGAGAGCTTCTGCAGGAGCTGAACCAGCACCAACTCATGGACAAACACCCTGGACAGCATGCTTGAATTTGACTCTGAGACTGAGAGGACCAAGACTAAGTGGGAATGGGGATAATATTGTTCTGCACCCTAAAGTTAGAAAGCATTTGGACTATGGAGTCATCCAGGTGCCAAAGCCAGAGGCAGCAAGGATTTGGGAATGGCATGAGTGTCTGCATGGTAGTAGTTTGCAGAATCACAGAAAAATAGGGCTGGAAGGGACCTCCTCAGGTCAACCCCCTGCCTGAGATAGCATCTCCAAACCAAATGGTTTAGGATTGATGCATGAGCAGAGGTCTTGGGAGGAGTAGGCACAAGGCAAAGCTGAATTCAAGAGGGAAGCAAGGAGGGGCAAGGGCTGCAAAGGGAACTTGCTCCACATCACGGTCGGAGCTAAGGACAGCAACAGCAGGGTTTGAGATGTGGCATTTTCACCAGAAGGTCTGTGGTCTGAAGCATTCAAGGGAAGGAAAGCATGGAGCAAATAAGGTGGGGGGCGAAGTACAAGCACAGCCAGGGCTTGCTCCTGTGCAGCTGAAAATGCCATGGGAATAGCTGGCTCCCAGCACCTCCCCGAGGAGCTCAGCGGTCTGCAAGATGAGGATGGGAGCACTCGTCTTGAAACAGGCAGGCAGATCATTGCTCGTGGCTGTGCCCATTACGCTGGGGCAAAAAGGGATTGGACCTAAGACCACAATCTGGAGACAAAATCTTCACCAGCCCACCCCAGGACCTTCTCCTGGAGTCACTTTGCACCTGCCTGCGCCCCCTGGCCATGTTACCTGCAGCAGCTCTTTAGCAGAGCCCCTCTTCTCCACATCCATCTCCAGGCAACGGTTCAGGAAGTCTCTGAATATGGGCGACAGCTTTTCTGGGTTCTGCAGCTCTGGGGTGCCATTGGTAGCGATGAGATACAGGGCCTGAAGCAAACAAGCATCAAGGAAACCGAATATAACAGAACAGGGATTGAAATTCACTCCTGTGTTGAGTCCCACTCCCCCTCTACACCTCACTATGGCTCCTGTTTCCCCTGCATGCTCAGTTCGGAGCAACCTGTTTAGATGCCCAATCACTGCAGTGATTTTCTCACACACAACTGCTGCCAGCCTTCGAAATCATACAGAAGTGGGGCTGGAAGGGACCTCCGGGGGTCACATCTAGTCCAACCCCCTGCCTGAGACAGGATCAGCCCTATCCAAGCCATCCTATACACATCTACTCTTAGCAAAACTGCAGTCAACTTGCCACAACACTATACATAGCACCCTAACCTGCCACAGGTAAAGCAGAAGGGTCTTGCTTCTGTAAAGGTTGTTAATATATGCTCAAGAGATCCTAGGAAGAGGGACACACACCCCTTCAGCACGATCCAGTCCTTTAGTGTTTTATTTTGATAATCTGGATTTGGACCCTACAACCCAGAGCAGTCTGCAAGAAGAGAAACCGCCCATGCTGCACCTCCATCGGAAATTTAACTGGCTTAACTGTATCAGCAGAATAATCCTCATGCTGGAGAAAGGACGTCCATATGGCAACTCTCACCAGTGCAATTACAGCAGTGTAGCTATACCAATACAGCTCTGCCAGTAACATCTCCCTCTGGAGACAAGCCCGTGGAGCCCTATCCTGCCAGGTGCCAAGAGCCCCTATGAAAGAGGGGCTGTAAAGGGATACTCAGTTCCCTTGCGCGAGCAACTATTTTGCCACTAGGGTAAAACAGACCGTTGCAAACAGACCGGCTCTTCACCAAGTACATCTGAAAGGCTCAGGCTGCCAACTCAAGGATTTGGAAGAAAAAGCATGTGTTTGAAAAGCAGTAAGGGGAAAAAGCTAGTTAGATGCTGCCAGGCAGCCTGAAGGTTTTGCAGACACGCTGATCAGATCCTGTAAAGCAATGAATCTCTCGCAGGAGCCTGGGAATTAGGGCAACTCAAATTAAAGGAGGTCAAAAGGTTGCATTACGTGAAACGAGGACAGTAATGCAACACCACTTCCTTGACTTTTTTCTTCCTTGCCACCTCCCCTTCGAGCTTTTCTTCAAGGGCTCACACCAGGCTATACAGTCTTCACCTTTAGGGAGCCACATACCAGTAAGACAGGGAGAAGCTGATGTTCCTCCATTGAGAGAGGGAGAAGTTGTGGTGCGAGGGCGGATGTAGGGGGAAGAGCATTTCAGATGCCGAGTGCAAGGCTGGTGCATATGTTATAGGGGGACAGGAAGTTTGGGCCCTACATTCAGATCAAGTAAAACTCAACACGGAAAGGAGTTTTCAGAGCTAGGAAAGGGGCTTTACTTTCAAAGTTTCTGGCAGAGCTTGCAACCACATCCACCTTTGTCAGAGCATGAGAATCAGAGTGGGAAAGACTGAGACAGCCTGGGTTCAGGGCTTTAAGAAGCCAGGCCCAATATAGGCTTGCAGAACTGCTCTGGCTCCACACTACCCCCAACTTGTGGCTGTGGGGCATTGTGGCAGCCCTGGCCCCTGCCACCTTACAAAGGGGTAAGGGCCATGCTCTGAAGTGGGCCACAGCAGGACAGCATGTCACGGATGAGTCAGCTGCCTCAGAAAGGAAGACTCCTTTCTGAAACTAAAATTTCACACGTTCTGAAAACATCTAAAATTGTCTCATACCTATTTCTAGCCTGGGCAAGGCAAGGGCTGTGGAAAAACACTGCAGGAGAGGATATTCTTGCATTACTGCTGACCTAGTTTAGTAGATGGGCTCAGAGAAGAGCCTAACAAGCCTGCCTCTGCCTAGGGCTGAAAACGGAGATATCCCGAGGAACCTTAGGACGGTCCAGTAGCACCATGCCCGTTCTGCTCTGACCCACTGAGCACTGAAATGGCCCGGCGCTGGCTTACTCTCAGCGGGTTCTCGTTGAGATACGGGGGCTCGCCCTCGATCATTTCGATAGCCATGATGCCCAGAGACCAGATGTCCACTTTGGGGCCATAAGCTTTCCGCGTCACCACCTCAGGAGCCATCCAGTACGGTGTTCCCACCATCGTGCTGCGCTTGCTCTGCTCTGGGGTAATCTGAGCACAGAAGCCAAAGTCGGCTGCAAAAAAAAAGAAAAAAGAAAAAGGTAGGGAGCGTGGTTACTTATAGCTCAGCTGGTTTATCCATACGATGTATGTGCTAATGCCAGAGCATTAGTTTCAAACAAACCTGAACCTATTCTGGATAACTTATTGTTATAGTTAGGCGATGTACATAGGCTTCATGGCTAAAGCATAAGACAAAACTGGACAGATCCTGATCCCACACCTGACCCATACTCAAGCCAACACCCTGTGACCCTGTGTGAAAGGGGGAAGCGTTTCCTTTGCAGGGACACTGTAAAACTTGACCAACAGTAAAATCTGGTTCATTAGTCACTGGAATAACTTGACATCTTGGTCTTATTAGTCGGTGCACTGAAATCCCACCAGGGTCCTATTGATTTCTTAATGTCATCTGTTAAAATACAGTCATTTCCATGCGCATACCAACTGCAATGGAGTGGCACCTGCTAATTAGTCATCTTAAAAGGTACTGACCTATGCCCTCCATAGCACTCATCAAGCCAGTTGATCCTCATAAAAAGCACTGGATACTCTCTTCAGCTTGGAATATTTATAATATTATAATGAAGGAAAAATGTCAAATGCCATTCTTTACCGGGGCTTGCTAGACCTTGCAAAACACAGCAGGAAAAGGTTGAAAATGGAGAACTACTGATAATGAGTCACTCATGGGTAATTAGTTATTACCAAGTCCCTTGGAGTGAAGAATTAACTAGATCCTGCTGCACTTGCAGTGCCTTGAATATGTAAAAAGGACGTGCTTTTATTCTGCATGTACACCACCAAGAAAGTTAACGGGTGCTAGTTCCAATCTGGCATTATGAAAATAGCTTGTTCTGTCTGTGCTCTTTCAGCCAACATGCAGTTTCCACAGTAGAAGTGTCATTCAACCCGTCTGCATTTGATCTGCTGTTTGAACATTTATGTGCAGGCTAAAAAAAAAAAAAAACCAAAAAAAACTCACTGTACTTTTGCACACAGCATGCTCTTCTGATCAAAAGCAGCTCTGTAGAAATGGACCTTTTTTTTTTTCTTTTTGCATAAAACAAGAGGTAAAAAGTCAACATCCGCAAGCCCTACAGAGGCAACACAAGCTGGTTTCTCTCCTGGTCTCAAGCACCATAAACATGATTACCAGCCACTTTCTGACTGTAGACCTTGTTTCAGACAGGATTCTCAGCTTATTTTTCAGATCTCAGGCTGAGCTCGCAGTAACGCTAGCAAAAAGAAAAACCATCTCTGGCTTGTAAACCTGAGGGAGTTTGCTGGTCTCAGTGGCTCCACTGCAATAAGGTCATGGCTTTTATTTTCAGAGAAACTTTTCAAACTCTGCCCCCAAACAGCGGATAATAAAATGCAGTTTGAAAGAGCCGTTGTTATCTAACACAGACAATCGCAGACCTGGCTCTCTAGGTAGCTATTCATAGCTTGGTGCATAGTTAATCTGCTGGAATATTTTCCACTCTGAGAAGCAATTATGTTGAAAATATGGCACCTCCTTACTCAGCAGATCTGTTCCCTGCATGGATTTAGGAGTCGTGTCTGCTGCTCTAATTGACTAAAAGAAGATGTGCGTCTCCTGGTAACCTTGAACAGGCATACATCCAGGTGAGGAGAAGCTGGACTAACTTCTGTCTAATGCACTAACAAAATTGTTTGCTAGGCTCCCAGCAATCACCCCTGTGCAAGCCCACTATTGCTAAGGGCCAGATGTGGTTGCAAAATCTTTATTACTGGTGACAAGGTGCACGGAGGAAAGAATCCAGGTCAGCTCTTAGAGCCCAGGTTGTGCCAAGCAGAGCTAATAGTTTGGGAAAACAGAAAAATAATGATGTCTTTCCTTCCCCCTTTACCATTTTCCACAGTACATTTGCTTAGGCTACAAATAATGAATTGGGGCAGGGAGAAGATTTTGTTGGGTTACATCAAAGGTACATTAAATACACCAAACAAAAAATGGTTGACTCGGGCAAAGCCCACCTGTATTGAAAGCCATGATCTCAAGGCGCAGGGATTCGTGGCTGCACCTTTCGTTAATCCAAACAGATACCACATTAACACCTGTATAAACATGTCTCTGGTCTGCACAGTGGGGAAGTACTTGACAAATGTTAATGATAGACTCCTTGTACCACCCCCATGCATCAAGAAGACAATACACATTTTAATGTGCGGCCTGATAATTAAAGCCATCACCCAAGCTCCCTCATGCGTACTTAGTTTGACAGAGCCATCCATGCCAAGCAGTATGTTGTCGCTTTTGATGTCTCGGTGAATGACTTGACTTGAATGCAGGAATTCCAGAGCCTGAAGACACTGTGAGAAAGGCCACAAGACAGTGTTTTAATTTGAATCAAAGCCTGTCAACAACTTAAGAAAATAGCATTAGGAAAAAAAGCAACTCATCAGTCAAGTCTAAAGAGAGGTGTTCCAAATGCAGGCTTAAAATTTATATAAACCTAGGCAATGTAGCTTGCCTCCACATCAAACCGGCTTTGCCAATGCTGGTACTTTGAAGGCAGGGTAGATATGCACCTTATAGACTAACCAAAGTAGAACGCTATATATTGCAGAAGCTTTAGCCCTTGGAAGCTCAATTTGCTGCTTAGAAAACTTCCACGGGTTGAAGCATGTGTGCGTGCGTGCGAGCGAGCAAGAGATTACATGCACACACCCACCCTACCCCTATAAACTGTAGATCTACCCTGGGTCCTACTTGACTTCTGAATAACACAGCTAACTATGTGTCACAGCATCAGACTAACACAGCTAACTAACACAGCTGTCTCTCTGCTGTAAGACAATCCATGAGGTTGGAGATAAGGCTGATTAGGGTATAATCAATGGACCTGAATCATTATGAGAGTTATGACATTAATGTGCTACCACATCATGCTGGGATTGTTTTGGAGTTTGGTGTTTTTGGAGGGAGGGGTTGGTTTTGGGGGGTGGGGGGTTAGAGGTCCCAAGTGATTGAGACCCACTGACTACCTGGGGGAGCTGAGATGACCCTGGAAAGAAAGACCACCCCAGAAACGTTCAAATGAATAGCGTGCAGGTCTCCAAACACTAACACGGAGAATTGAGTTCTTTATGAGAAGTAGGTCAGACTGAATAAGGACAAAGACAACATTGTTCCTGGGTTCCTCTGGCAGGACCCTGCCTTGCTGCACAAGCCCTAACAAATGGCTCTACAATATCCCAATCAGGACTCGTAATAGAGATGAACCTTTTATTAGACCAAGAAGACTTTTGCAAAGCAAAGTCTTTAATTGCAAGCTTTCGGGCACAAACACCCTTCATCAGGCATTGGGGGAAAGATTGTAAAAGTTCTCCTGGGTAAAAATGAAAGTTCACCTTCTATCCCAGCATTTATACAAAAAAAACCCCAAAAAATCCTTCACTAGAGGTGAGCTGGCCAATTAAAACCCAGGTGGTAACAGAGCTTCCATGGCTCTTCTCAACCCAGTTCATAGTCTTCAAAGGTGTGTGGATGGGACAAA
>NW_005842013.1:115008-130761 GCF_000455745.1 Alligator sinensis | reverse complement strand
CCACTCATTCATCAGGGCAATAGGAAAGCAAAACTGCAGGACTGCACAGAGATTGGGGAGGAAGGTCTTTCAGAGGCACATGGGACATTTGGGTACCTATCCCCCATTAACAGCCAATGGAGGATGGATGCTTAATTCTCCATTCTTGCCTAAAAAGCTTCTCCTTAGCTCATAATCCTCCTGGATTGACCTGCCCCTCAGTGCAAGTAAATGGAGAGATTTAATACACCATAAAAGTGAATTATCGCGATGCAATGGGGAAACACAATCATTGCAGGTAACTGAGATAACAGTTTTTAAAACCAACAGGTCATCTAGCCTGACCGCTTGCATAACAGGCCACGGAATCGGACCAGCAATAATTTTGCCATCACGGCAAAAACTTGTTTGTGCCACAATATTTTTAACCAAGGGCAAGTGAATGTGCCACCCCCCGGACACTAAAAGGCAAGATTATTTTACATAAAGGCTTGTGGATATGCAGAAATCCAAGTAACTGATAGGAGTCAATCCAGAATTCGAGAACGTTTGTACCACAGGTTGTGTATACAGTTGCTGGCCTATTCTGCTCTCATTTCACTGTTTTTCTCAAATTAGGTCTAGCCATTTTTATGGCAGTTCAGATACGGCCTGTGGAAATATAAGAGATACCTAGTTCAAAGCCACAGTCGTGCTGCTGAGCCAAGGGCACTTCATGGGAACTTTTCAATATGTATTTGATGATCACCATTCATTCTCAATTACAGAGCGTTACCTCACCTCTCGGCACACTGCTGCGATTTGTCCTTCATCCATGCAGGTCTCCGTTACAACATCTGTGAGGGAGCCTCCTGCCAAATACTCCATAACTACCCACAGCTCATCTCCTACAAGGTAACTGTAAAAGTCGAAAAAAAAATAAAAGTATTTCCATAGCTGAAATAAGCTTCGAGAAAAGTTATTTTAAAAGCGTTGGACTCTAGTCACTAACAGCCAATGCAGCTGTGCTTGAGATCTGAGATACACACGCGGTACTCAAGTGATTTGAAGCACGTTGTGTGCCTTGGATGGACATGCACAGCTAAAAGACAATCCCTATCCCATAGAGTTTACAATGTTAGGGTGTGGGTGCACAGTGCGATTATTACTATGGAGTAATTTACCCCAGATTTTAATCCAGCATAAGGAGCAGACACACAACCAACATTTCCTATCTTGCAGTAGACACTGTGGCAGAGGAAGCAGTTTGCAATGAGCAAAGACAACCTCAGGATGAAGAGAAAACTGAACAGGGATTTAATAACAGCTTTCAAGGACCTGGAGGGGGCTCCAACAAGGATGGAGCAAGACTGATCTCAGTGGGGGCAGATGACAGAACAAGGAGCAATGGGCTCAAGTTGCCACGAGGGACGTTTAGGTTAGATATTAGTAAAAACTCTCTCACCAGGAGAGTAATAAAGCACTGGAACAGGTTACCCAGAGAGGTTGGGGAGTCTCCATCCTTGGAGGTTTTTAAAACCAGGCTAGACAAAGCGTTGGCTGGGATGATCTAATTGGGGCTGGTCCTGCTTTGAGCAGGGGGTTGGATTAGATGTGACCTCCTGAGGTCCCTTCAACCCTCATTTTTTGATCCTATGATTCCCTGAAATTTTCTGGGGGAGCAGACCCGTGACCAGTTTACCTGTGTCTAGTCACCCCCCATTTTCTGAGAGCTGTGCTTTGCCACTTGCCTCCCCACACAGCATAGTTAACAGGTTTCCCCAGCATTACAAACCACAATGCAACCACACGGACATTTGTGAGCATCTTGGGCCAGTTCAAAGGTCTGGCATCAAGAAGATCTGCTGGGTATAGGGGAAAATAAGCAATGCCCATTTTTTTCTTGCCCCCACCCCCACCTTTGTGTTTTTTTAAAGTTATAAGAGGCTGAAAAACTCCTGACCTGTACCCATTTTAATCAGCAGAAGCTTTTGCAGCCAATCAAGCTGGCAAGCAGGCAGGGTCAACAGACAGACAAACAGAAGATCAGAATCAGGTGAAAAGCTGCTGTGCTGATGCTGACACTGCATTAGTGTCATTTTGGGGACTCTCAGGCCTCATCAGAAGCATCAATCCTTCTGCATCTTCAAGACCAGAGGATAACAGACAGACTCGGAGTCACTAATAAATCTCGGGGACTTGTCAAGGACAGAAAGCAAGGTGAGGGCCTGGCAGTGATTAGCTAGAAACTTCCTATAGGCAGGATCAAGATGGGTTAAGGCACAATTTGGGTTCAAGAGAGACACAGCAATGACTCTAAGGCTATGTAGGACTGTTTCATGGAGTGGGGGTTTGTTCCAAAGTGGCACAGACCTTGAAACACTTGAATCAAGGGGATTCTCCTTAGTTAAAGAAGGACAAATAGGGCCTAATGGCTTAAGCACAGGATTGGGCACCAAGGAGACAGCACCCTAGTGCAATGAGCCTTTTCTGCGTAGCTAGGGTGCGCAGGGCTCTCATGTGCAGATGCACTCACTTAGGGGTATCGGCAAAGAATATAGCCTGTAGACAGAGTCCAGGCGCCCGCTGTTCCTCGGCAGTATATCCCATAGCTATAGGGGCTGAGCCGCCAGCGGCTCTGCACAGCACCGAGGAGGGGACTGCAAGGATGAAACTGTTCGTTAGCTCAGATGCCCTGCTTGCCCCATGAAATTTGGGTCACTCTCCTCCAGACAGACCCTCAAAGACACTACCTCTCTCACTTACAAGCTGGTGGACCTTGCTCACTCTCCTCCCAAATAAATGGATACCTCTCCTTCCAGATACACCTCCACCAGATCAGCAAAGGTGGCTGAGAAGTTGCTTTTCCCTTCCCTGCCATAAGTGCCCTCATAGCCTGGACAGTGAGAGCAAGAACAAGGGTGAAGAATAGAACAGAAAACCCTTGCACTGTACAGCACAGCTAGCCTTGGCTGAATGCTGACTTGGTGAGCGGCTGATGAAGGCAGCCAAGAGCCCTGCTGCGAATGTGAAGCTGTGCCAATCAGCAGCCACGTGCACGATCCAGGGCCTGGCTACCTAAATAATTGATAGATCTTACACAAGGGGCATGGATGCAGAATTAATTAGTGCTTCCTGCCAGCTCCAGCTGAGTAACGGCAAATCAGAGGGAGCAGCCTGGTTCCCCCCCAGATCAGTCTGATCTCTCCGCACAGCGTCTGATAGTATTAGTCACTCAGCTGTTCACTGCAGACTTTACAGACATAAAAAGGCCTTGTGTTTAAGATACAGGGCTGGAGTCAGTGCACCCAAATTCTGTTCCCTGATACTGATTCACCATGTGACCTTGGGCATGTCATTCAAAGTCGGATGTGGCAACCCTGATTCATGCTGTAGAGTCCTTCTAAAATAGGTCCCAAATAAGATTTTCTCAGTACAAGTCTGGGTAGGAAAATCAGGCCCAACTCCTCTTTAAGGCATCTTAGGAGTGCCGAGGGGCTCAGAAGCTGTTTTAAGATCCTATGTCCTCCTGTCCCCCAAGGGGAAAAAAAGCACTACATCAATACCAATCATCGTAAACCTGTGCTTACGGAGGAAAAGTCCTCAATGCTTTATTAGGAAGTGACAGGCCTTCTTGCACTTATTTTGCACTAACACCTGAAAGCCAAGAATTTGCGAGTCTTTGTATGACACCCCCACACTTCCGGCTTTCAGTAAACCAGGGATTTTTTCTATTGACAGCTTAATATGCTCCTTAGAAGTTGTCAGATGGAAAGTTAAAAAGATTTCAGCCACAAGTAAGGCAGGTTAGGCTAGAGGAAAATCACACGGGTTGGATGTTCCTGCAAAATGAACAGAGAAACAGTTGATGCCGTGAGTTTGTGGGAGCACCCCATAACAACACACAGGGAAGCTTTCAACCCTGCAGCGTTACAGTCAGTGGCAACGCCACTGTCGAGATGTGTACAGTGGTTGCACGCCAGGATTATGATTGCTGCCAGGAGGGCTAGAAGCACGTCTTTTTTAAATGAAAGCTGAAGGTCTGGAGGGGAAGGCTGGTTTAATAGCTGGTGTGTATCTGGTGAGACCACCTCACCAGGGGGTTGGCACTAAGGGGGTTTTAACACTCCTTCTCCCTCCCTGCATTTACTGACTTCACAATATCTGTTTAGAAACCAGTACAGGTAAGTCTAGTGCAGGTAAGTGAGAAGCAAGGTCTGTCTGGTGATATCTTGGATACATTTATCCATCAAGGGACTCTCCTCTTCGTCCTCACATATTCCCTGGACCATCAAGGCTACAACACTTCAACCCTGTAGGCATGCAGTAAGACTCAGTTCTGTGCTAGACACCCCCACCAGGGTTGTACCACACACCTAGCAGTGTCAGGCGTGAACTAGGCACCAGGCCTTGAGAGGCCAAGCAGTGGCAGCCAATTTATTCTTTCCAAGGGCATAATCCCATGCGAGTCGGCTCGGAGAAGGGAGAGGTCCTGCTGCGTGTGAAGAGAGGTTAGCGCCCCTCTGAGCTCTAGCTATGCTCAGTCTTTGGGCCGTGCAAGCCCAGCCCCAGCCCCCGGCGCATGGCTTGGGGGAATGCATCTCCTTGCAGCTGCTCCCTCCCTTCCCCGCACTTTGCTCATACCTCATCAGGGGCCAAGGGCATGTTTTTTTCCCATAATTGCCAATTATGCTGTTATGACTCAGGGAAGAAACAAGCCAACTGAGCTCAACTGGAAATAAAAATCAGTGTAAGAAACAGCTAGCAGGACAGTTTACCCTGGGAGCCTGGCAGGGAGATTGCTGCACAAATGGAGCATGCCAGCATCATTCACATCACAGCCCCAGTGGAAGAGAGAGCAAAGGCGAATGGCACAGCTCAATTTCCATCTCCCTTTCTCTTCTGGTGGCAGAGAGGAAATTGCTCACGGGGCAGCATTTTGGCAAGGGAAAGGGGCGCAATGTGGAAACCTGCCTGAGTCTTGCTAAAAGCATTTGATGCCGTCATCTTTAAAGGGAACTTAAAGTGCTAAAGTGGATTTTTTAAAACTGTCTCTTAGGAAATGAACTCTCACCACTGGCACGGCAGACTAACTATAAAGTGTCTGGTTTATCAGCCTGGTTTGAATTCAAGCAGAGTTGCCTTGGAAAGGGACGGTCAGTGGCCCTATAGCCAGATCTGGAATCGGAGCCCACCTGTCCAGGTAGTTGACAATGTTGGGGTTTTTATTTTCCCTCATGACGAGGATTTCATTGATGATCAGCTCTTTCTTGGGCTGCTGCTGCAAATTCATCTGTTTGATTGCAACCTACAATAAGGAGAGGAAACAAATTAAAAAGTAAAGATGTATTAAGTCACCTCAAAACCTGCCAGTTTCTAATCTGGCCTTCTTGCATCCTACTTCAAATAAAGTTTAAGGCCAGTTTTACTCTCAAGGGTGACCGAGCAGTTTGGTAAGAGGACAAGTGCTTCCAGCACCTTTCAATTTCCAAACCAGGCTGGAGCTGGTCTGCACTCAGTGGGGGCTGATGACAGAACAAGCAGAAATGGGCTCAAGTTGCAGCAAGGGAAGTTTAAGTTAGATATTAGGAAGAATTTTCTCACTAGGAGGGTAGTAAAACACTGGAACCGGTTACCCAGAGAGATGGTGGACTCTCCATCCTTGGAGGTTTTTAAGACCTGGCTAGACACAGCTTTGGCTGGGATGATTTAGCTGGGGCTGGCCCTGCTTTGATCAGGTGGTTGGACTAGATGTGACCTCTCGAGGTCCCTTCCAGACCTCATTTTTTATGATTCTGTGATTTTCAGACATGTTCAAGTTCAGCAAGCCAAAAACATACTGGCAATACTTTCATACTGGAGGCCTGTGTCATGGTTGGATGGCTTTCCTCCTGAGTACTCTTGGCAAGGCAACAAACAGCTGCTCACTACAACACTGACTGATTTAGCCAATGCTGACCCATTAAGGAATGTCACTCGCATCATTTCATTTTGGATCGGCCTCTTGCTTTGGGTGGAAGCCATGCTTCAAGAAATGTCTGGGTCAAAATCACGTCGCTTGAGGGCTGTTCCCCACAGTAAAATGTTCACAAGGTTATAACCAGAGCTAGGAGATGGTGCAACAACATTCACATGCAAACTTTGAGGGTGTCCGGACCCAGGAGTTTGATTCAACTCCATCCCTAGTGTTACCTTGGGAGGAGTGGAAGTAAACTCTAATTAATTGGCATCCTCTTGCTTTACACAGCCCTTCATTACACAGACCCATATCCATATGCATACAAACAGAAATCTGGTGTAATGTGCTATTAATGAAACACAAGTAATCACAATGCCAGCATATGGGACCAAATTCCCTTGCTCACAAAGCACAGCCTCTCACTCAGGGAAATCAATAGGACTAACTCAGCACAACAGAATCAATTTGACAGCTGTTACACCCCAATTGCATTTTGTACAATATTTAGGCAAAGATAAAGAGATGGAAGCATAATCATACACCAGAGCTGCCTGCGGAGAAAGCGTGGCCGAGAGGGGAGGGAGCCAGCAAGTCAAGTGCACAAAAGCAGGCAAGTACCTGTACAGAGGGCGCTTCAGTATGACAGTGAAAGGCAATATGTGCAGAGCACCCCAAAACACCAGAGAAAGAGGAGGAGGGACGAGGAGACAGATTGCACTGCTTTGCAGCAGTATTGGCAACGCTATCAAGCTGCTGTCAATAAAACAGCCAGTGGTGACACACTTTGAATTATGTCAGGAGGATCCTCGCTTCAATCCTCACTGAGCCAGAAGTCAAGGAGAAACCCCTACACTAACCCTCAGGGTGCATGAAACCAGAAACTATATTCATGGTGGATTTCTTCCTCACCTTGATGGGAGTTTGGCTTATGCCTTCCCACACGCAGGCACAGGCATCCCTTCCAAATTAGCAAGAGCTAAACTAAAACAAGAGGGCAAATCGCACATCGGATACTAACTATTCATAAAGACACAAGAGTCTTTGTAATCTTGTTAACACCCTGGCTTGCCATATATTGTGACAAGACATTGCACAGGGTAGTTGTACATTGAATAATAATTTCCCTTAATTAGTTTTAAATCTACTGCCTTTCAATTTCATTGAGCTTAAGTCTAATAGGGAAGATTTACAGCAGTGACAAAGAACTACTTGAAGTCCGCGTACCAAGGAATAGGTTAACAGAGTAGAAGGATAGGGGAGAAGCGGTACTGTAGCCGTGAGGGTGCAGCAATGTGAGAAGCAATGTGGTTAATTGGACCATCTCTCCCAACTATACAGTTGGCCCAATAAAAAATATCATTAAAAAAAAAAACCTTGCTTCCATGAAGGATTCCAGAGATGCAGATTTAAAAATCAAAGACCTGAGCATGCCTAGACTGATGACAACCTGGAGCCGATGGAAGTTATTTAAGCTGGAAGTTATTTGGGGGTCGGACTCGATGATCTATTGAGGTCCCTTCCGGCCCTAACATTTATGAAAGTCCGTGGTTTAATGGGGTGTATAATGAGTAGAAATATCTATATGGAAATCAAGTATTGAATCCTAAGAGGCAACATAAGGGTTTCATAAAATACGCATTATATAATTCTTCAGACTACTGCAATGCTTTACAATGCGTTACAATTGTTTGCCTTAGGAAAACAAGCTGGCCACTATGTCTCCCCCTTCACAAAGACCTGAAGTCGAGCAGTATTACTGCTTTCTCATCTCACCCATTACCAGTTCCTAATACAGCATCAGCAAAAAAGCCAAAAGCAAAGTTTGCTGGTCTATAATTCATGATTTTGTATAAATGCAAAATAGATCCATGTTCCAGGGACCAGTGATGCTACAAACTTCCACAAATTATTTTGAATAATGAATATGCAGTGAGGACTACTTGTGGAGGTGCAGAAAGGGTCATTCGCTGCCTATCAGGGCTCTCAATTTAAGGAGAGACAAGCAAATGGACACAGACTGGGAAGGGGAAACAGGAGTTCTCTCGGCTTCTGGCATTTAGAGTCAACGTAGGTGATACAGGAGAAGGACAAGATTTGCTCGGAGAGGCTATATGTTAATATCAGGACTATATTCACATGTACATGAATGCACTTCCAGCTTCCATAGATGCCGAGAAAACCCCTCCAGATGAGAAGGATGCTTGGAGTAGACTTTGGACACTCTTGGTTCCTACTGTTCTGTGCTCAGTCTACTAGACCATGCCGTACAGGACCCCGCAAATAATCATTATGACTGAAAGCTAAATCACCATGTACCCTTGAAAGAAAGTCCTTATTTTGCAGCATTAGATAGATCTTTTAGGGCAGTAGGGGCCAACCTTTTGGCAGGTGTCACAAATTAAGCCTTGCCCTCTCTGAGTGCCATGCCAATCCCCTTCCCCTGCCCGTTCTGTTGCTCTGCTTTCTGCTCCCTGCTCCCACGTGCCACAAACGGGCCACCCCTGTTTTAGGGCACGATTCCAAGCAACTGGGTGCAGCGACTTGGTAGCACTTACCTCCTGTCCCGTAGCTACATCCATTGCAGTATAAACTGTGCCTGAGGCTCTAAGCAAGGATGAAGGGGGTAAGAAGAAAAAAATAAAAAGAGAGACATTATTAGAATTAAAGAGCGAAAGTGAGAAACACACACACACAGACACCCACCCACACTTTTCTGAATCCATAAAACTTTCTCGAATGCATATTTCCTTCCCACTCTGCCCCACATATTTCCAAGCATAAGTAACAATCTGCAATGCTTAGAAGCAAATCTCAGTGGTTACAAAGATTGCTGGGGACCTGACTACAAACACAACAGTCTCCTGACATGGTTATGGTCTCGGTCTTGGTCTTAACCACGGTCGAATTAATCGCACCATATTCTGGGACAGTGGCAACGACTCCAGTTATGTAACACTGTGAAGAACATAGTTTGATTCGACCTAAAAGTGGCACAACTGCAGCAGGCCTGGTGTCCAGGCTACCCCAAGATGATAAAGATGGCAGGGCAGACCAAATCAAGAGAGATGTGGCCACTGGGAGAGAGAACATGATTCTGAACCCACTGGAGTCGGTGGCAAATCTCCCACTGCCTTTAATAGCTGAGGGGAAGGGCTGAGACCAAATACTTTATATGGAAAGTATGTGCACTCTGCAGGCTCACCAGAGATGAAATAATCGTTACAGTGGTTTGATAACTGGCCTCAAAAACTAAGTCATTTTTCAGTAAATGAAGGATTCAAATCACCTCTCCAAGAGACCCTATATACACATACACCCCTGCAAGGGGAATGCAAAACCAGGCCTGAGCATAGAGGGTTAATTCTGAAAGCAAATCTATAATTTGAAAATTGTTTTGTTCAGAGAAAATAAGTGGTTCTTTCTTACACCCTGGTATATTTAGCAACAAGATCATCTAATGATATATATTTTTATATTAAACACAATCATGCAAAGTCCCAGTCACCATGACTCAAGAGTATGCCAGTGGAGGGAAGAGACGGCGGAAGGAAAACATCACAGTGTTTCCAGAAGACAAACCCAGCTTGGCTTTTCTGCCTTCCTTATGCTGACAGTGCAGGAGGAGAGGTGGGATGGGAAGCAGACACTAACCCTTGTCCAATCTTTTCAAAGCGTGTGTATTTCTTCTTGGGGTCACCCACGCTCACGATGCTTCCTGAAAAAGGGAGAAAACACCAGGTTAAAAACAGTTCTCTTTCCGCGTCAATGCAAGAGGCAATGCTACTTACACCCCGGGAGCCCACGCAAAGACAGAACATTGCACAGACCGGCCCTGCAAGACACGCAGACACCTGCAGACTTTCAAGACCTGCAAAAGTTTAGAAGCCACCTGTATGGCATTCATTGCAGAGCCCAGGCTCAAGAGAGCTAGCTCGTTAGGAAGAAAGAGTCTGCAGAGGCAACATTGCTGAAATACGATGCACAAGCTCTTTTCTTAGACGCACTCCACTCACATCCTTTTGCTTGCTTGGGGGCTCAGAGGCAACTTGGCCTGGAGCAGATATTTTTGGATACTCTATGATGTGGTGAGTCCAGTTGGCCAGATCTGCCTTTTGTACCAGCACAGGGTCACTATAATCGTCCTAAAAACTGGGCCCAGGACCCCTGCTAGAGACTTTACAGGAGGGACTTTACCAAAGATGGGGCAGTTAGGTGTTCTCCTAGGGGTACCGATAGATGTAACAAAGATATCTACATTAAATGGCACACATATCAGCTATTATGATGCGACGTATGCATGCTGGCTTCTGTATCTAAACAGGTGCAGCAAAATTATTGCAACTTTCACCTTTTCCAATAGCAGTCGCATTTACTGTGAATTAGCTCACTACTGGAGCTTGCGCATGTAACACTTACAGCCTAAGAGCTGACACACCCTCTGCCTTTGGAAGTGGTTAAGTGTTATGACTATCCATAGCTGAGGAAGCTAATCTGTTTGAGAAGCGGAGGTTCAAGACGCAGTCGATAACGGCCTGCGCAGCTGCTTCCCAAGCTTTCGCAGCTCGCAGGCTTTCAGCAGCGCTGCCAGAGTCTCTTACAGCGATGTCAGCTCATCTCTGCCTGTGTGGCAGCTGAGCTGGGGAGGCACATTACCAGCTTCCTCCGCACCAGGGAGATTGCTGAGATACAGGGCTGGACTTGTATTTAACAGAGCTGGTGAGGACAGGGGTTGCAATTCCATCTCACAGAGGATTTGGTTTTGTTCCCATTGGGGAGGGATGCCTAAAGTTTCCAACTTCTCCATGAAAGGGGCTGAAGCCCTGGCTCCCAGTCTGTCTGGCAGGCTGCCCTGAAGCTACAGAGCCCGAGGGCTTTGGGTCCCCAACTCTGGGTATCCCGTTTGGCCGACAGCAAAGGTGTTAAGCAAGCAAGCTGGCAGTCGGCTCTTCACTGAATCTGACCCTCCTCCCTGCCATACTGTGATTAAACATACAGGTGAATTCCCATTAAAAAAAAAAAATCTGTTATGTTTTTTTTCCAAGGGGCTATACAAATGTGGCCTGATGCCTGAATGAGTGCTCCCCCAATCGAGACTGAGAAACAGAGGAGAAACAAAGGCTCATAAAAGTACAAATAGCTCCTCGAACAGCGCCTGCGTGAGGGACACAGGAACTGGGAACCTAAGGGCGTTTTCTAAGTTGGAGCATGCAGGCTACCTGAGCCATCAACATATGGAGAGATTTCCAAAAGGGCCGCAGGGCTGAGCAGAAATATTAACTAGATACAGATTAGCATATGCAAAGTTATTCTGCATATGGTAATTAGGCCCAGGCACCCAGTGGCGAGCCATGTTCAACTAAAAAAAAAAAAGCAGGCTATTTTCAGACGCTGCTGGAAAGTGGCCAAACCCACAGGATCTGGGGCAGACAGAGGTAATGAGGGAGAACGCGGGGAGGGGAGCCCAGCTACACAAACACAGGGACTGACACCGCAATTAGAGATGTGACGCTTTCCTTCCCAAGACGATGAGCTGCTGAGTGAGCAGCCAAGACCCCTCTTCTTCCCCTGCCTCGGGCCTGCACCAGGGGCTCAGGCTGCAGCAGCATAGCCCCTGCGCAGAATTTGGGCAACAACAGCACCCAGACAGGACCGTCAAAAACCCTGGTCTTAATCTCTGCTTCAATAAAATGGGGTAACTCTTCCTGCCCCCACTGGAGGCTGAGGATTAATTGAGCTTTGCAAAAGGGCTCTGTAAGCGAACAGAAGTACTAAGTGCTAAATGGTTTTTAAACGGGCCATTTTCTTTTAATCTCTGTATATTTTTAGTCGGAAGGTTCTGCATTGCACTGGAAGGTCCTACTACCAGGTCAGACCTCGGATGAGCAAACGCAACTCCACTCCCTCAATCATGGGCAACTGGTGCCTCCCGAGTCAGGGGGGGCACTTGCCCCCCCACCCCCCCCACACACACACACACACAGAGGCCAGTCAGCAACTGAGGGGGTCCCCACGTGGCCAATCACACTGACATGGAAGTGCCAGCATAATCAGCCATGGGGGAACCCCCCCAGTCAGCGTGATCAGCTGCTAGGGGACCACGGGGATCACTTCTCCTGGTACCCCCACTCCCCGGCTGGTTCTCACCAGCACTCCCGCCTGCCCCACCTGCCCATCACCTACACGGGGAACGCTGCTGTCAGGGGGTGCACCAGTGCTCTCAGGGGGCGCATGTGCACCCCCGTGCACCCCCTACATGTCACTACTGCCCTCAATGGAATTCGCCCAGTTACCCCAGGGCTGATTTTAGCCCAGCCTAGTGCCAACAACCTCAGAGGTCCTCCTGGGTTGCACCACGCTCAGGAGTTAACATGCGGTAAAGCTTCAGGCCACAACCAAAGCTTGCAGCTGTGGAGGTGTTGCTGACCAAATGCAGAACACATAACTACTTAAAACAAAGTGCTGTATTATGTATGCACATCAGCCTTGCAACAGCTGTAGTGCCTTTGCAGGGGTTTCACTCCTATTTCCTTAGATTAGTGAAGTGGTTCTAGACAGATGCTTTTTGGTGCACGACATTCATGTCTTTGCCAACAGCACTTCAAGGCTCAGTCTCATTAACTATGAGCTGTGCAACATGCCCCTCAACATTAACACAAACAAGCCCCCAGAGTTTGGGTTTGCAATGTTAGGCCTGGAAAGGGGCAACTTCTAAATAACGAGATGTCCCCTTGTACTTGAGTCATCTTTAAGCTCTATGTATTTTCCCCAGTTTGGTTGTTAATCCACGTTTCACATGATATTTGTGTTTCACAGACAGATGTGCAATTGCTCTAAAATAATCAAGAAATCTAATTGATATGGTTTAAAAGCCAGAGAAGGCGAGGTCCTCATCACAGGATTACTATCTTTGCCAAGTTATCATGTTACATTATACGCAAACTTGTAAATGCTGGCAGAGGTCACTGTATTACAGGATAGAAAAGCTGGCATTTTTCTGAGGGTTTCCTGCTGGTCTTCATTGTGCTGTATCTTTAACTAGTAAAAGCACCCAGGTTAAACTTAAGTAGTTTTTTATAAACGTTTATAAGTTTGGAATAAGTCATAGCTATTTGGACATAAAGAGACAATGGTCCTAGACATATTCCAAAGCAGCTACTGGAGAGGTGGGCAAAATAGGCCCGCGGGGCAGATCTGACCCAAGGGATTTTGTCCAGCCCACAGCAGGTCCCTCGGTCCTGCCCAGCCCAGGTGCATGGGGCAGCCCGGGCCATGGCACATGCAACTGGTCCTGCCTCCTCAGGTACACAGCAGGGCTGGGGTGGTGTGGCGGCCAGACTTGCCTCCTGGCATTCCCCACAGTGGAGCTCTTCCTGACTGCCACCGCCGCCGAACCCAGCCCCACTGCTGAGGCGCTCCAGCCCATCTGCTCTGCACCCGCCACTGGGCGCAGGACCTGCATGGGCAGGGCACATGGCTGGGTGCATGGGATGGGGTCACAGGTGGGCAGGGAGCAGCACCCAGGAGCGGGATGGATAGGCGGAAGGGGCTGGGATCTTGGAGCGGTGACAGCATGAGGCTGGAGCCCAGGGCAAAGCTGCGATCTGCTCCCTGCATGCCCCAGATTTAAATTTGCTGGATTTAAATTTAGTATTTATTTTTTAATTATGCCAATCAGTTTTGCTCACCTCGAGTCTGACACTTTTAAATATACTCAGCCCCAAATTGAGAAAATAGCAACATCTAGGATGACTTCAACATTCATGTTTCAATATGCATATATATTCAGGGCCTGGTTTTCAAAGTCTGAGCAGCTCTAGGTCCCATGGGAATCACAGGAACTCAGCATGCCTGAAGATCAGCCTCTCAGCACTTACATTTGCGCCCAAAGACCACAGACAGAACAGTCTCCTAAGGCGACATCTTAAGTAAGAAGTCTCCGAAAGTAACTGTCACAGGTCTCTGCTCATTAAAGCTTCAGGAACAGAAATGACCCTGGACATCCCTGACCAGAAGTGGAACATGGACTTTATAAAAGGCAACATACTTAATTTTTCCAGGATCTCTTCATCTGACATTTTTGGTTTTTTCTTCTGTTTCTCTGCGTTCCTCGTCTGCGTGTCAGGCGGGGTCGTGCTGTTTTCAGAGGGCGAGGAGATTGGAGAGGTGGCCACATCTCTGGTGGGAGGTGGAGGAAGGGGTTCTATCACGGAGCGAGTGTATATCTGTTGTGTTGGGAGAAACGCACAGACATTTCAATAAAGGAAGGATTAAAAATAAATCCCCACCTCCATGCACTAGCTGCATTTCCTTTGTAGTAGCATGTTGTAAGCAGTGAAAGAAACATTCCCACATGAAAAAGCCTTAGCAAGTCAAGAGCATTATGTGACAGCACGAAGCAGCTCATTTGGAAGTAAATTATTCCTTCCCCTGAGCAAGGGAATAGGAACTGGATCCCTGAATCACAGTTTGTTCGCTGCTCCCAGGAACGGGACAGAAGCTGCATAAAGCCCATGGCCTGAGGCAGACTGACCCGCTGTCTAGTACAGATGGGGTGAAATGTGTGGGAAGGGCGTTAACGTGGTTCACGTGCTTACCGATTTTGTGTGCTCGGGGCGTGGAGCTATTACTGGGGGCGGAGCAGCATCATCCTCATCATCTTCATCTTCTGAAACTGGTGGTACCGCAGGGGTCTCGGACACACTCGCCTTCACGTTCTGCAATTCGGGTCAAAAAACACAACACGACTTTCAGCACCAAAGTTGTTTTAAAATACAGTTTATCGCTCTTCATGGAAAAGGAATTAAGCTTCTAACATAGAAACCCTTTAATCACAACAGGCTCAAAACACCCAGTCAGGTTAATGGGCTTTTGCAGTGTAATAAAAGTGGAACCGTTTCGAGAGCCTGAGCCTGGAAACGCATAAACAAGTGGCCTTGGTGAAGTCAGTGTTATAGTCACGTGGGCAAAAAGTTATTCGCCTGGACATTAGCACATCAGGCCCCACAAATCACACACCAGATGCAATTACCACCTGCTGGCTCAAACCTTCTCTGTTGAGCCCTGATGTGTAACGCTGGCGGTATTATGCGTCAGGGCCTCGGTAGCAGATATTTCTGTCTAGATGTTGCTAGCTGGTTATAGAAATTGCATTACAAAAACAGGGGTCCATTCTTCCTTGGTCCTCAGCCACAACTACAACAAAGGTGACGTTAACATCAAGTTGTCATTAGGCCTGTGCGAATAGAGAAGTATTCGATTTGGATTCAGATTCAACTGATTCGGAGGACAGCGATTTGATTCGGAGATTGGTCGATTCAGCAGAATCAGCTTCGGAAGATGCGGCGCTGATTCAGAGAGATTCGGTGATTCGGATCGGCCAGGGAGAGGCAGGCAAAGCCAGGCGGCTGCAGGTTCTCCCACGACTCCTCCGACTGTGCCGGCCTCTGCCCGGGCGGGAGAGCTGTGGAAAAAGCCCCTGTGGCTGCCCTGCCCAGTTCCAACCCCTGCCCAACCCCAGCCTAGTTCTGGCACTTAAAAAAAAAAGCCCTGCACTCACTGGCTGCAGCAGCCATGATTGGGCCCTCTGGGAGCTCGTGGCAGGGCCCCCCCACACAGCACGGGGCAGTGGGGGTCAGCAGGGATCGCCCCCCCCTGCCTGGCAGCCATGTAGCAGCTGTCCCATGGCGTGGGTACAGCCAACTCAGCAGGGTGCTGAGCGCTGCCCGCATCAGGGCTATGCCCTGCTGCTGCTTACCCCCTTCCGCCTGGAGCGAGCTGCGCCCACATCCTGTCTCCCCCTGCCCCAGCTGGGCAAGCAGCAGCAGGGCAGAGCGCCC
>NW_005842013.1:82177-114953 GCF_000455745.1 Alligator sinensis | reverse complement strand
CTGGAGGCAGCTCTCCGCTGCCTGTTTAGTCTATGGCCGAATCTTTGAATGGGACAAATCTTTTCCAAAGCTTTTCTGAATCAATTCAAATGCTTCAAATAGATTCAGAGCTTTTACTTGGACTCCCAATTAGATTTGGATTTGGAGATTAGGTCCCCAAATCGGGCCAAATCTCCTCCGAATTGAATCAGCTACCGAAGCTTCATGTAACCCTAGTTGTCAGCTGACACTATGGCCCCTGAAACGTGTCTGCAATGAAGTCTCATGAAGTCAGTGGATCTTTGCACAGGTTCAGACTGCGCAAAGGGAACTAAAATTAGATCTATGCTTTGATGTAATTTGTCTTCATTACACGGGGCCACACTGCCAAGTCAAAGGACTACAATTGCATGTGGCTGCTTAGAGAGATTGATCTTACAAGTGGGACACAAGCTTTTCCAGCGTACAAAGAGCTCTGTGCCAGGACCTCCTCTAATGGGGATAATATGTTCTCCCATTTATTTAGACCGCAAGCTCTCCCGACAGGAACTGCGTCACTGAGCACTTGTAAAACACAAAGCACAACAGGCCCAGATGTCCGTGGGACACGCAGGCACTACTGTAATACCAGCTGTAGAAGAAATTGCTCCCCACAAAAATGAGCAGATTTGACGTCTACCCTGTGACATTCGGTGCCCAAGAAGCTAACCTTAGATTTGTGCCCCAGCTGCACACTCCAGGGGCTTCTGCATCAGGCTCAAAATCTGACCTGCTGCAAAGTACATTGCCAGTCTTGAAGGGGAGAGACATTTTTGTTGGTTCATCTGAGTTTATAAGCAAGATCCATCCAAACTTCAGACCAATTCAGAGGCGGTGTGCCCAGCTCCCATATTTCACATGGCTCTTGCTATTTAAAATCTGCCTCATTGCTAAATCAGGCCCATCTACCTTGGCCTCTCCCTGCCCAGAGGCAGCATGACTCTTCTTTACAGTGCTCCCAATTGGTGACTCTGGTGGTTACTTGGATAGCCAAAGCCACGTTAGGAAACTTGAACTGGCTCCCTGCCCAACCAGAAGGCATCCTAATTCCATGTGCATGAGCACTTTTTGCCCGTGGTGCTCTAAACAGTGGGTTTATTTCTTCAGGCGGTTTTGTTTAGCTTGTGCTCCTCCGGGAAAATCAAGCTGGCTACATGCAGGGGAGGGGAGATGGAAAATGTACTGTAGCGTCTCTCTCCAGCAGCTTGGCAGAGCTCATTTAAAAAGGGCCTAGACTGACAGTCCCGGAGACAGAAGCTCTTTTAAACTGGCTGACTAGGTCCAATGTAGCGCAGCAATACAGACCCACACGCATGGGATGAGCTTATCTATGCCCTTCTAAAGAACCCACCATGGAAGGGGTTAATTGCCAAACATACCTTAACCCAGCCTGGAAAGATTTTATTGGGCATTTTCCCCTCTGCTTTTCTAGCCCTATGCAAAATAAGCATGGTAGGCATCCACGTACAGCATAACCTATGTGGAGGGAAAGGCTGACAAGTAGGGAGGCCAGGGACACTCCACTGGGGGATGCAGACGAGTATAATCTGTCTGTGAGGTGCAGTTTATATCAGGCCTAGCAGAGGACCACCGAGGAGAGGTCTAGCACTGGGGAAGAAGGCATCTCCCCCACACTTTATTTTACAAAGAGAAGTGGAGTGGAGTGGGGCACAAACCAGCATAGATAACTGAGTGGGGGATGCCCTAAAGGGATGCCCATAGCACAGCGGTTCTCAATCAGTTCCCCGGGCCTGCACCCAGAAGCGCTGCATATGGGGTGTAAGAAATCGGCCAAATTAGCACAGGCAAAACTCAATTCTGGGGCACGTCTGCCAAAAGCACCATAAGGGAGCTAGGCTACAAATCTGTGCTCCGGGTCGGACGCGGAGAAGCGTGGGATCCAAACGATGAGAACCAATGCCCTAGTGCACAGTGCAGGATGCTTGTCACATGCCTTCATACCACCTGATCCCCAGGAGAAAAAGGGGGCTCAGCCTTTGATTCTCCAAGGGGCCTCGCGGCAAAAGGCAGCACACGTGCGTGTGACATGGGGTGCCCATAGACATGCCAGGAGGCTGCTCTGTTACAGCCCATCAAAGCAGACTTGATTAATTGAGTCTGCTGGAGCGTGCCAGGTCTTGTGTATCAGTGTCCCCACATTTCAAAATGGGCAGCAGGGGCACTTTAATTAAAGCACGTCGAATGAGCTTTAGTTAAAGCACCCCTACCACCTTTTGAAACAGAGGGAGGCTGATACATGAAACACTATGGGTGCTTTAATTAGAGTGGCTCCTGGAGCTGTTCCAATTAAAGCACCCCCCACCCCTCCTGCACAGCAAGTGTAAAAATACCCCTGGAGCTTCGTCAAAGCTTCCTAGTGTCGCCCTTCAGATCATTCCCCTCCCCTACAACTCTTCTTCCAGCCTGCAGGTTGTTGCAATAGCAATGTCAAGATTGACCTGAAGCTGCTAACCAGGACACCTAGGTCAGCCACCAGCAGCTAACAGCCTGGAAAAGATTTGAACTGGACATTCGGCACAGCTGAGAAGCACAACAAGTCAACATGGAGCCATGGTCCTCAGTCACTCAACAACAGGGAAAAATAGCTCTTGGTACCCAGACGCTACAGGGAACAGGGACATCCAGCCTAGAGACTCTGTGATCAGTTCCTCAAGACTGGGGAGTAAAATAGACAACAGATTGACTGCCTTTTTTCCCTCAAATATATGAATAATGTTAACCCCCACTTGCCATTTGCAGGGGGGGGGGGGGGATAGTTTTTTTTCTTGCCCTTTTGGGGGGGGGGGGGGGGAAATTGTTTTTTCCAGCAGCTTCTCCCTCCAGGACAACACTAAGTGTCAGGAATAACAAGAGGACAGATTGTTAGCGCAGTGACAGCACGTTGCTTTGCCAACAAAACAAGCTTTGGCAGAAGCACTGCACAGATTTTAATAACTAGAGTAATAAAAACAATGTTCTGGGTACAGATTCACTTCCTTTGCTCAGTGCGATCTCACCTGCTAAGAAATCAGACTACCGCATTTTCACATTAATGGCTGGCTGGGTTCACTCGGGCCTAAGCACCTCTACATCCTCTCTCACAGCGATACCAAATGACACATGACATATGTCCCAGGCATCCTACTGCTGCACTGCACTTGCAGGGGCACAAGAAAGGAAGAAAAGGGGTTTTCCTTCTCTCTCCCAAAGGGGCAAATGGCAACTTCCCCATGGGTGCGTCTACATGTACGCTTTACTGTGGAATAGATTAATTAGCTTTGCAGTAAAGTGCTACCGTCTAAACATGCGCTGGTATTAGGGCACAGTAAAATTAACTCACTCCTCTGTAAGATAGTACTGTTGGGGACAGTACTATCGTACAGTGGAGTCAGTAAGTGTGGTTAAACACGCACATAGACAGTGACCACCAGAAGCAAACTGTACCCGGTAAGCCCAGCCAGCCAAGGGCCAGACCCTTGGCTCCCACCAGCTCCTCCGCCACCCAACACTGCCACCCTCTGTGCCCCCTGCCAGCCTAGGGCTTCTCCACCCCAGCTCAAACTGCTGCAGTCCCAGGCACACCTGTAGACGTTGCGCCCAGGAGCAGCTGACTCCAGCTTGAGCTGCTCCGGAGCTTATTGTGTTGCATTAATTACCTAGATGCACCCCCTGTATCAAAGTGGGGAAAGTTCGGTACAACATTTGGGTGTCTATACACATGCTCTATGGTGGGGGCACTTTAATTAGAGCAGCTCTGAGAGCCACTCTAATTAAAGTACCGGCAGCATCATGTGTATTCAGTGTCCCACACTTCAAAATGGTAGCAAGGCACTTTAACTCAAGCTTGCAGAACCCGCCGCGATTTCGAAATGCAGGGACACTAAATACACAAGATGTGGAGGCTGTTGAAGGGCGCTAATTAGCATGCTCCAACAGACTCACAGCAGACATGATTAATTGAGTCTGCTTTGACGCATGCTAATTACCACCCATCGGAGAGACGTCCATCACATGTATGGGTGCCCTTTTTTCTCCATACTAAGATCAGAGATGGGCCCAAACACTGAATATAAATTCAAAAGCTCTCTCAAAGTTAAGAGAAAGTAAGGCGGACATGAGATTTGGTGTTGTGATCCATGCCTCATAACAGCAGATCCTATTTCAGAAATGTGTATTGCTGCAGGGATCTACCTTCTTTTTAGATGCTACGTAAAGTAATGCCTATCCCTATTTTTTTATATAGATATTCTTAATGGTAAATACTACTCACATAGATACAGGCAACATATTACTTTCGGTTTTTATTAATGTATAATTGATACGGTGACACCAGAACTATAAAATAAAAGACTGATTTAAAAAATCTGTTTTTCCATACACTTTAACAATACAAGGGAAATGAAAAGGACATTTCCCATGTTTATACGGGGCAGCAAGAGAAAGAACCAGAGTCCATGTTGCTGTAAAACCCCATAAACTATCAACTGGGTGGGCAGGGAGCAGGAAGAGATTTCTTGTATCTGGATGCAAGTCGCAGTTGGGGCGTGTGGTTGGGATTGCTGGCAGGGTTTGCTTGAGTGGGGGTCCCGGCAGGGAGGTGGTGGTTGGGGTGACTTGGGAATTGGGGTTCTCTGTTTCTGGGGTGTTGTTTTGGGAATCCTGTATGTGGGTCACTTGTCTACCGCAAGCTGCTCTGAGCCTTTTGGATGTGGTGGGATATACATCTAATCAATAAATACATAATAAACCGATCAGACCCAATGTCCCTTTAACTTTTTTGGAAAATGGATATAGCTGAAATGTCCAAGAATTGCATAGAAGCATTAATTTCTGACAAAAGTGCATATTTCTCCTAGCCCATTACACATCTTGGAGCTCTGAGTTGGCTTCTAGCTCCAATTTTCAGGGTCCCGGCAGTGCCTTGCAGGGGAAAGAGCTTTCTAAGGTTACCTTAAAAGAGTCGTACTAAATTAAACTAACCTCAAATCTCTGAAGTCTCCAGACCCCGTCAACATTAGAGTGCTGAAGGGTAAGTCATTAAGTGCGACTGAAGGGCCTGATCCTACAAGGCACTGAGTATCTGTCTCTGAGCTTAGAGAAATGGGGGTACTCAGCACCTCACAGAATCAGCCCCTGCCTCACACTGGTAAGATAACAGCTCTAACACCAATTCAGGACTAGTGATGTTACCAATGCTAATCCTTTTTATTTTAAGTTACCAAGGTCAACACACATTTTCACAAGATGAAATACTTGGAAGTTTTGCTTTCCCTTTGTGGGAGAGACCAAAGCAGAGGTAAGGATGCCTTGCCCTGGAACAAAGGGAGAGCAAACCAGTCCATCTCCATAATGGGACAGGAGTGAGGGAGCCTGAGAGGTGGAGCTGTTGCATCTGAGAGGTAAGCAAGCTCTCAGAGAGCACGCACACACTGTTTTCTATGAATATCTGTCTCATGCATAGAGCTCTGTGCGTTAATAAAGGGACACCATTTATTGCCACCACCATACACGCCACCACCATGGCAGCAAATTTGGATCTTTATTTTAAGCGCGCTGCATTCAGCCCTGGTGCTTACAGCCACGAGGCGCATTATGTGTTCGAAGCTGTTGCAAAATTCCCTGAGCACATGGGGTGCCTGTAGACATGCCGGGAGGCTGCTCTGTTACAGCATGTCAGAACAGACTTGATTAATCGAGTCTGCTGGAGCATGCTAATTAGCAGCCAGTCTCTGCATCTCATGCAACTGTGTCCCGGCGCTTCAAAATGGGCAGTGCGGGGGCTTTAACTAAAGCTCAAACTAAAGCTTCAGTTCAAGCATCCTGCTGTCATTTTGAAGTGCAGGGTCGCTGATACACGAGACACTGTGGCTGCTTTAATTAGAGTGGCTCTTGGAGATGCTCTAATTAAAGCACTTTCCCACCCCCCAAGCACATGTAAAAACACCCCTGGAGCTTTGCCCCAGCTTCCTAGTGTCACCCTCCAGATCATTTCCCTCCCCTACAACTCTTCTTCCAACCTGCAGGCTGTTGCAATATCAACACTTACTTAACTGTATCCTCCCAATAAAAGGGGAATACTGGTTGCATCCATATGTGCTGTGTATGTGCATGGGGGTGGGAAGAGGAGTAAAGGTCAAAGAAAAGAAAAGAAAAGACCTCCCTGAGAAGAATGCAGTTAATCATTGACAGTGGTTGGGTCAGATCGTGTGGGCTTTTAATGGTTTGGTTAGATCAAAAGACATTTATGGATTGAATACCTATAAAATCTACCTGGTACACTGAAAAAACCAGGCTGGATTTTCTTGTGTAGACCTATTTACACTGCTGCTCACCAATGTCACTACTACAAAAAAGATCCGCTTCTATGAATGTGGTAAATTAACTAATAATAAAAGTCATTTGAGTCTAGTGCCTTATATTCCAGCCACAGAGAGTTTATAGGAAAAACTGAAAGGAAAGAAATACGCATTTTTAGATCAGAATGACAGATACCATAGTTTTTGCATGTTTTAAAAAGACTTTAAATACATTAAATATATTGTTTACCTATATTTCGGGTGTCTAGAATACCCCAGACTTGAAAAAAGCAAGCCAGCATTAAATGCACAATGATTATAACGTTGTTTTATGCACCTTTGAAAAACCAAATGAATGCCAACAAAAAAACTTACCACTGTATTTGATGAATTATAATCCTCTGCAGATTTATCTGAAACAGAGAAACAGATACCACTGCAATTATTATGAGAGTGCTTTGCAATGCAACCATGCCTAGAGGTCCAGGCTGCAATAAGCTGTGGCAAGAACTGCAGAAACATAGTAAACTGCTGTGGGGAAAGGAATTATCCCCATCTTAGGGAGGGTGAACCCCCGTGCAGGGTGACTAAGGGGTCTAAGAGTTTGGTCCAGGAAAGGGCTAATGACATTTTAGCCAGCGCCTGCTTCCTGGCAAGGCAGGAGGTTTTTGCAGACCACATGCTGGGACCCAGGTGTGCCCACTTCCAGCGAGCTGTCAATACTCTGAAGCTGTGCCCTTTGCACCACAATGGAGGGGTGGGTAGAGGGTGCCTCCGTGCCTACCCTGCTTCCAGCCAGGTGGGTAGGGCAGTCTTCTGGGATGTGAGGGAGGTAGGTCTGCAACCTCTTGGACATGGTGGTGATAAAACTAAATCAAGCTCCCTCGCTCCCTGGGGAAGTAGTCCAACCACTAGGATCCTGCTCATGGGGGACATCACTGCCACCTCCTCCTCCAGTTGTATGTTCGAGGAAAGGACTGGTCCCTGCTTGGCTTGTGAAAGGAGGGTTGTAGGCAACTTCCCTTAGGAAGAGGTTCTGGACTCTAGATCCAGACTGGATGAAGACACGTTACAGCACAAGGGGCCTGTTTAAAAACACATCTCCATCCTTGGTGCTTCCTACCGGCGAGCTCAGGGAGACTGTTCCCTGCTCAGAGTGCTGACTGCTTTGAGTCCTAGTCCAAAGCGCACCTAAAGCTCCTCATCCAGTGTACAGGGTGTCTGGACACCTGCCTCAGTGCTCTGGACACCACTCCAGGCAGCACTAATTCCCTGTGCTCCAAGAAAGCCTGGACAGATTACAAGACACAGTTTACTGTCTTCCCAACCAGGTTCAAAAAGCATCCCAACTACTCCAGCCCTTTGTAATCCCTATGCACAGCCATGTGGAGGGAAGCAGAAGCTGATGGAGCCCCAGAAACAAATTAATCATTTCAAATCCAATTCAGTTTAAGAGAACAGGAGGTCATTTTGTCAAGAAGTCTGACTATGTGGAGTTGCTGCCCACAAGCGATCTACGGCTTGGAGCTCCTGCAGGCTCTTGATGCGCCAAGAGGGTTTTCTTGAGGGAATAAGATGTGCGAAGGACTTCCCCAAGCAGGCTGCCATCCTGTACAATAACAATCTAACACTCTGCAAGCACAATCAGGGCAAGCTCTTCCCTGGTGTTAGGGGTGCAATTCCCCAGAGGCATCAGTGCAACTGAAACCGAGCCAGCGCTTTCATTCATATGCACAGAGTACTAGAAACCCTGTCGGTGCAATGAGGAGACCCCATCATGAACAAAGATCACTGAGCAATGCAGACTCATGTGACAGTCTTATCCACTGTAGCCAGGGGTGCCAAACTCATCTGGCCCCACGGGCCGGTCCAGATGGCACCCACGGACCAGATCCAGCATGTGCCCTGGAGCAGCTGGAGAGGATGCCATATTGATGCAGCTACATCTTAAAGCCCGGGGGGGGGGGGAAATTGTTTTTTCCAGCAGCTTCTCCCTCCAGGACAACACTAAGTGTCAGGAATAACAAGAGGACAGATTGTTAGCGCAGTGACAGCACGTTGCTTTGCCAACAAAACAAGCTTTGGCAGAAGCACTGCACAGATTTTAATAACTAGAGTAATAAAAACAATGTTCTGGGTACAGATTCACTTCCTTTGCTCAGTGCGATCTCACCTGCTAAGAAATCAGACTACCGCATTTTCACATTAATGGCTGGCTGGGTTCACTCGGGCCTAAGCACCTCTACATCCTCTCTCACAGCGATACCAAATGACACATGACATATGTCCCAGGCATCCTACTGCTGCACTGCACTTGCAGGGGCACAAGAAAGGAAGAAAAGGGGTTTTCCTTCTCTCTCCCAAAGGGGCAAATGGCAACTTCCCCATGGGTGCGTCTACATGTACGCTTTACTGTGGAATAGATTAATTAGCTTTGCAGTAAAGTGCTACCGTCTAAACATGCGCTGGTATTAGGGCACAGTAAAATTAACTCACTCCTCTGTAAGATAGTACTGTTGGGGACAGTACTATCGTACAGTGGAGTCAGTAAGTGTGGTTAAACACGCACATAGACAGTGACCACCAGAAGCAAACTGTACCCGGTAAGCCCAGCCAGCCAAGGGCCAGACCCTTGGCTCCCACCAGCTCCTCCGCCACCCAACACTGCCACCCTCTGTGCCCCCTGCCAGCCTAGGGCTTCTCCACCCCAGCTCAAACTGCTGCAGTCCCAGGCACACCTGTAGACGTTGCGCCCAGGAGCAGCTGACTCCAGCTTGAGCTGCTCCGGAGCTTATTGTGTTGCATTAATTACCTAGATGCACCCCCTGTATCAAAGTGGGGAAAGTTCGGTACAACATTTGGGTGTCTATACACATGCTCTATGGTGGGGGCACTTTAATTAGAGCAGCTCTGAGAGCCACTCTAATTAAAGTACCGGCAGCATCATGTGTATTCAGTGTCCCACACTTCAAAATGGTAGCAAGGCACTTTAACTCAAGCTTGCAGAACCCGCCGCGATTTCGAAATGCAGGGACACTAAATACACAAGATGTGGAGGCTGTTGAAGGGCGCTAATTAGCATGCTCCAACAGACTCACAGCAGACATGATTAATTGAGTCTGCTTTGACGCATGCTAATTACCACCCATCGGAGAGACGTCCATCACATGTATGGGTGCCCTTTTTTCTCCATACTAAGATCAGAGATGGGCCCAAACACTGAATATAAATTCAAAAGCTCTCTCAAAGTTAAGAGAAAGTAAGGCGGACATGAGATTTGGTGTTGTGATCCATGCCTCATAACAGCAGATCCTATTTCAGAAATGTGTATTGCTGCAGGGATCTACCTTCTTTTTAGATGCTACGTAAAGTAATGCCTATCCCTATTTTTTTATATAGATATTCTTAATGGTAAATACTACTCACATAGATACAGGCAACATATTACTTTCGGTTTTTATTAATGTATAATTGATACGGTGACACCAGAACTATAAAATAAAAGACTGATTTAAAAAATCTGTTTTTCCATACACTTTAACAATACAAGGGAAATGAAAAGGACATTTCCCATGTTTATACGGGGCAGCAAGAGAAAGAACCAGAGTCCATGTTGCTGTAAAACCCCATAAACTATCAACTGGGTGGGCAGGGAGCAGGAAGAGATTTCTTGTATCTGGATGCAAGTCGCAGTTGGGGCGTGTGGTTGGGATTGCTGGCAGGGTTTGCTTGAGTGGGGGTCCCGGCAGGGAGGTGGTGGTTGGGGTGACTTGGGAATTGGGGTTCTCTGTTTCTGGGGTGTTGTTTTGGGAATCCTGTATGTGGGTCACTTGTCTACCGCAAGCTGCTCTGAGCCTTTTGGATGTGGTGGGATATACATCTAATCAATAAATACATAATAAACCGATCAGACCCAATGTCCCTTTAACTTTTTTGGAAAATGGATATAGCTGAAATGTCCAAGAATTGCATAGAAGCATTAATTTCTGACAAAAGTGCATATTTCTCCTAGCCCATTACACATCTTGGAGCTCTGAGTTGGCTTCTAGCTCCAATTTTCAGGGTCCCGGCAGTGCCTTGCAGGGGAAAGAGCTTTCTAAGGTTACCTTAAAAGAGTCGTACTAAATTAAACTAACCTCAAATCTCTGAAGTCTCCAGACCCCGTCAACATTAGAGTGCTGAAGGGTAAGTCATTAAGTGCGACTGAAGGGCCTGATCCTACAAGGCACTGAGTATCTGTCTCTGAGCTTAGAGAAATGGGGGTACTCAGCACCTCACAGAATCAGCCCCTGCCTCACACTGGTAAGATAACAGCTCTAACACCAATTCAGGACTAGTGATGTTACCAATGCTAATCCTTTTTATTTTAAGTTACCAAGGTCAACACACATTTTCACAAGATGAAATACTTGGAAGTTTTGCTTTCCCTTTGTGGGAGAGACCAAAGCAGAGGTAAGGATGCCTTGCCCTGGAACAAAGGGAGAGCAAACCAGTCCATCTCCATAATGGGACAGGAGTGAGGGAGCCTGAGAGGTGGAGCTGTTGCATCTGAGAGGTAAGCAAGCTCTCAGAGAGCACGCACACACTGTTTTCTATGAATATCTGTCTCATGCATAGAGCTCTGTGCGTTAATAAAGGGACACCATTTATTGCCACCACCATACACGCCACCACCATGGCAGCAAATTTGGATCTTTATTTTAAGCGCGCTGCATTCAGCCCTGGTGCTTACAGCCACGAGGCGCATTATGTGTTCGAAGCTGTTGCAAAATTCCCTGAGCACATGGGGTGCCTGTAGACATGCCGGGAGGCTGCTCTGTTACAGCATGTCAGAACAGACTTGATTAATCGAGTCTGCTGGAGCATGCTAATTAGCAGCCAGTCTCTGCATCTCATGCAACTGTGTCCCGGCGCTTCAAAATGGGCAGTGCGGGGGCTTTAACTAAAGCTCAAACTAAAGCTTCAGTTCAAGCATCCTGCTGTCATTTTGAAGTGCAGGGTCGCTGATACACGAGACACTGTGGCTGCTTTAATTAGAGTGGCTCTTGGAGATGCTCTAATTAAAGCACTTTCCCACCCCCCAAGCACATGTAAAAACACCCCTGGAGCTTTGCCCCAGCTTCCTAGTGTCACCCTCCAGATCATTTCCCTCCCCTACAACTCTTCTTCCAACCTGCAGGCTGTTGCAATATCAACACTTACTTAACTGTATCCTCCCAATAAAAGGGGAATACTGGTTGCATCCATATGTGCTGTGTATGTGCATGGGGGTGGGAAGAGGAGTAAAGGTCAAAGAAAAGAAAAGAAAAGACCTCCCTGAGAAGAATGCAGTTAATCATTGACAGTGGTTGGGTCAGATCGTGTGGGCTTTTAATGGTTTGGTTAGATCAAAAGACATTTATGGATTGAATACCTATAAAATCTACCTGGTACACTGAAAAAACCAGGCTGGATTTTCTTGTGTAGACCTATTTACACTGCTGCTCACCAATGTCACTACTACAAAAAAGATCCGCTTCTATGAATGTGGTAAATTAACTAATAATAAAAGTCATTTGAGTCTAGTGCCTTATATTCCAGCCACAGAGAGTTTATAGGAAAAACTGAAAGGAAAGAAATACGCATTTTTAGATCAGAATGACAGATACCATAGTTTTTGCATGTTTTAAAAAGACTTTAAATACATTAAATATATTGTTTACCTATATTTCGGGTGTCTAGAATACCCCAGACTTGAAAAAAGCAAGCCAGCATTAAATGCACAATGATTATAACGTTGTTTTATGCACCTTTGAAAAACCAAATGAATGCCAACAAAAAAACTTACCACTGTATTTGATGAATTATAATCCTCTGCAGATTTATCTGAAACAGAGAAACAGATACCACTGCAATTATTATGAGAGTGCTTTGCAATGCAACCATGCCTAGAGGTCCAGGCTGCAATAAGCTGTGGCAAGAACTGCAGAAACATAGTAAACTGCTGTGGGGAAAGGAATTATCCCCATCTTAGGGAGGGTGAACCCCCGTGCAGGGTGACTAAGGGGTCTAAGAGTTTGGTCCAGGAAAGGGCTAATGACATTTTAGCCAGCGCCTGCTTCCTGGCAAGGCAGGAGGTTTTTGCAGACCACATGCTGGGACCCAGGTGTGCCCACTTCCAGCGAGCTGTCAATACTCTGAAGCTGTGCCCTTTGCACCACAATGGAGGGGTGGGTAGAGGGTGCCTCCGTGCCTACCCTGCTTCCAGCCAGGTGGGTAGGGCAGTCTTCTGGGATGTGAGGGAGGTAGGTCTGCAACCTCTTGGACATGGTGGTGATAAAACTAAATCAAGCTCCCTCGCTCCCTGGGGAAGTAGTCCAACCACTAGGATCCTGCTCATGGGGGACATCACTGCCACCTCCTCCTCCAGTTGTATGTTCGAGGAAAGGACTGGTCCCTGCTTGGCTTGTGAAAGGAGGGTTGTAGGCAACTTCCCTTAGGAAGAGGTTCTGGACTCTAGATCCAGACTGGATGAAGACACGTTACAGCACAAGGGGCCTGTTTAAAAACACATCTCCATCCTTGGTGCTTCCTACCGGCGAGCTCAGGGAGACTGTTCCCTGCTCAGAGTGCTGACTGCTTTGAGTCCTAGTCCAAAGCGCACCTAAAGCTCCTCATCCAGTGTACAGGGTGTCTGGACACCTGCCTCAGTGCTCTGGACACCACTCCAGGCAGCACTAATTCCCTGTGCTCCAAGAAAGCCTGGACAGATTACAAGACACAGTTTACTGTCTTCCCAACCAGGTTCAAAAAGCATCCCAACTACTCCAGCCCTTTGTAATCCCTATGCACAGCCATGTGGAGGGAAGCAGAAGCTGATGGAGCCCCAGAAACAAATTAATCATTTCAAATCCAATTCAGTTTAAGAGAACAGGAGGTCATTTTGTCAAGAAGTCTGACTATGTGGAGTTGCTGCCCACAAGCGATCTACGGCTTGGAGCTCCTGCAGGCTCTTGATGCGCCAAGAGGGTTTTCTTGAGGGAATAAGATGTGCGAAGGACTTCCCCAAGCAGGCTGCCATCCTGTACAATAACAATCTAACACTCTGCAAGCACAATCAGGGCAAGCTCTTCCCTGGTGTTAGGGGTGCAATTCCCCAGAGGCATCAGTGCAACTGAAACCGAGCCAGCGCTTTCATTCATATGCACAGAGTACTAGAAACCCTGTCGGTGCAATGAGGAGACCCCATCATGAACAAAGATCACTGAGCAATGCAGACTCATGTGACAGTCTTATCCACTGTAGCCAGGGGTGCCAAACTCATCTGGCCCCACGGGCCGGTCCAGATGGCACCCACGGACCAGATCCAGCATGTGCCCTGGAGCAGCTGGAGAGGATGCCATATTGATGCAGCTACATCTTAAAGCCAAGCTGGTGTAAAATGTGATTACCGCTTCCCAAAGGAACTCTTCTCACTAAGACCACAACTCCAGAGCTCTGCGATCCACTTACCAGTGTTAATCCACAAGGCACTACATGTTTTGGGATCTGCCCAGCTGACACCTCTTCTGTTTCACACCCAGATCTGTCAAAGTGATTACCAGGTTCTTGGGCTAGATTTCAAAGGAAGGGGGCTGTTCGCTGTGCTGGAGACTCAGCTGCCGTGCCTTTGTAAAAGTGAGTCTTCAAATTGATTTTAAATGCCTGGGGCTACCAGGAAGCCTAGTTAAACAGCAGAATAAGACTGACCACCTACCTGTGAAACTCATGTACTTCTGGCTGTTGGAGATCTTCTTGGAGTTGTAAAATTCCAGCACATCGAGCACGGCTTGGGGATTTTTCTTCTGCTCCAATTTGGTGATGTTTGATGTCTGCAGTAACCGAGCCCATTGCTCTGGCATACCCTGGGGGAGATGTTTCAGGCAGTTACCACCAGCCTATTCACATCAAGAATATTTAAAACCTGGAGGCATGCAACATTTAGTTCTCTCACTCAAGCTCAAGGGGATTATTGACAGCATCTGGGAAAGCCTGGTGGACCAACAACTTATTTGTCTCCCAAGGGGCAAGGTTTGAAGCTTTAATTGTGACCCTGCAAACTGATGCACGTTGGCAAACCCTCTGCCACCATGCAATTCCACGCCAGCGGAGCTATGGTGCCGCTCACTGCTTCCTAATACTATTGTAATGCACTGTCTTGACTGGGAGGAAACTGGGCTTGATGGCCCAGGTAGCCCTTTCCAGTCCCACGTTCCTATGCCTCATTGGTCGTGGTGGTAGAGTAGTTCTAATGGCATCTTATGGAGATGTTCATCCCACATATTAAAACAGAATTTCACCACGGAAATGTCTTCAGCTACAAGCAAGATAAGCCTGGGGACCCTAGCCCAGCCCTGACAGTTGTCAGCCGTCAACACTAGATCATTTGATATTCCTATTTGTTGCTACTCCAGTGTCCCAGGTACCAGACTCCCTACTCCAGAGAGTTCGACCCCACTCATTAAAAGATTGATGGATCTACCAGTCAGCTGCTTTGCCAGACTGCCTCATCTTGGCTAGCTGATGAGTACCACAGGCAGCCATGCACAGTGTGACTGTGAGCAAGAATAGAGTGAGGGCACCCAGAGGCCCTGGAAGTGAAGTTTATTAAAGAGAGAAAGCCAAACACCATTATCCTTGCAAACAACTTGTGTGGTGCCGCTGCTGTTCAATCGTATCTCACAATCAAATTCAGAACCAAGCGTGGGCAAATGTGATCTCGTCTCCCCAGTGATTTGTACAGAAGTTTAAAAAAAAAAAAAGAATAAATTGAAATCACTGTCAAATTCAGAGATCACGTCCTACACACTAGCATGGGCATTTGTTTGCAGCTGCCTGCCTCCTAAGAAGAGATCTGGAGTTCAGAGAAGACATGGCTCTAACAAGAAGAGATTGATCATTTCTATTCTGCGAAAAAGCTGCGTCGCTCCCCACCACACCAGAAAGTGGAAAACTTACCTGTAGTCCAACCTTCTGGAATATATTAGTGCCAAGTTTGAACAGGCGAAAGATCAAGTAGTCTGGCTCTCTACCAAGTGGGAATCTGTGGCCTATATTTTGCAAGAGGTTCAGCTCGATGATTATCAGGGTCCCTTCGAATACTACTTTAGGTATGTTTAATATGCCCCGCGTCCTTCAACGACAAGCACGGCCATGCAATGCTCTTCTAATTCACTTACCGTGAATTCACCCGTGACAGCATCAAACCCAACGTGAATCGTGTGCTCGAAATCTGAAGGGAGGGATATCTCCGGTCGTTCTTTCTCCTTCTTCTTATTGGCTGTCAGGGAGGAAAGCAAAATCCATCAAGAACAAAACGCCTTCCCCAGCAGCTCATAGGTCCCTGTGAAACCAAACCCTACCACCAATGAAGAACCCTGTGAGTAACCCACACCCTTAAGCCACAAGTGATCTCTAAGTATTTCATCTGAATTGAAAGCAGCTGGTCAACGCACCACATCATTCAGTCTAGTACAGCGGTGCTCAACCTTTGCACAGGCTGGATGAGTGGCACAGGACCAGTCTGTGGGCCAGATCACCTGTGGGGTCAGTGTGCAGGATCAGGTCCCATGCTGCCCCAGTCCCACACATCGGGATCAGGCCTCAGGCAACCCCAGCCATCTGGCCCACAGGCTGGGGGTTGACCACCCCAGTCTAGTACAGCATAATGCAGGTAACACAAGATAGCACAGGCCAACTCTTCAGAGAGGCTCAGCACCAGTCAGGACCAGATTTTCAGGGGGACGTATTGGGTGGACAATAGGTAAAAGCTCTCTGAGAATCAGACCAGAAACAGCAGCTATTGGGTGCTGAGCATTTTTGAAAATGTGCCCCATTTACTCCAGATGAACCAGGGGTAGGAATAACTGGACACATTTACAGCAGTTGAACAAATCTGGCACAGAGCGAAACCAGTTTAAAAACCATCGCCAATCCATCCCAAGAAGACAGAGCTGTTTAACATCACCTACTCATACATTGCTATTAACAAAAGATAAAAGTTGTCTATACTGCATATGTCCATACTGGAGATCAAAAAGATCAATTGGCAAATACTGGCTCTTGTCAAACACCCCCTCCAACTAAGTGATTAAAAAAACAGAACCATTCAAGGCAAGCACATTATGCTGGCAAATAATCTTCTCTGACAATCAATTAAGAAAAGAATATGATATAATATTATTAGGGGTGCACTGATAAAGATTTTCTTGGCCGATACCGAGCAGATATGCAACCCAGCAGCGTCCAGCTGGTAAGTCAGGGGGAAGGGGGCTGAAGGGGTGGGGGGAAAGCAGATTGAGGCCCCCATGGTGAGGGAAGGAGTGGGGCAGGGGCTGGGGCGAGGCAGAGCTGCGGGCCACTTGTCCAAGAGGCAGAGCAAGTGGGGACTGGGGCGGCTCCCCGCCACTGCGCTCACCCCCAGGAGAGGCATGGGGGGCATGTCCCCTCTGGATTTGTGTGTGGGATGAAGGCAGGCTGCCTGCTGTGGGCTCAGGTCCAGGGGCTGCACCAGCCTCTTCCCAGCACAGGGCTTGGTTCGAGGTGGGCAGGAGCAGGACAGGTGGCAGTGGCACGAGTGGGGGGCTTGCGGGGCTATGGCCACCCCAAAGTTCCCTGCAGCCCCCCCATGCCACTGCCCGCTCCGCACAGCTGAGCTTACCCCGAGTGCAGCCCTAACCCGGCCACCCCACCAGGAAGAGGCCAACGCAGCTCCTGGCCCCAAGCCCACAGCAGACTGCCTGTCCTTGCCCCATGCAAAAATCTTGGGAGCACATGCCCCCCATGCCTCCCCTAGGGGTGCATGCAGCAGCAGGGAACTGCCCCCACCCCCTGTGCAGCTCCGAATGAGCAGCCCACGGCTCCACCCTGCATCCTGCCCTCCCCTCCCCCCCACCTTCCCCCGGACAGACTTAACAGCCAGACGCTGCTCTCCAAACTGCACTCCTGGCCCCATGTGTGCTGCGGCTGCACGCATGCACACAGCATTTATCAGTGACATGATCAGCTACACCGACCAAAAAAAGCCGACTGCTGATAATGTTAATTTTCCCGTTATCGGTGCCGATCCAATATATCAGTGCACCTCTAAATATTATCGCCAAACAAGTTTAAAACCATGTGCCGAAACTAAAGAATCTACCAAGTTGGGTCTGACCAAATAATTTGAAAGCACAACACAGTATTTCAGGTTGGCAACAGAATCGGAACGGTGGGTAAAACAGAGGAACAACAGGCAGGAAAGAGCAGAAATAATTAAACTCTGAGATGCCTGGAATCAATTTTTTAAAAACATACCAAGATCATCCCTGAGGAGTCTAACAAAGCCCTACCATTGTATAATACATTTTATGCATTTTACTTTTAAAACGTACTGTCCTCTGCAAACTGGAGTGAGGGTTGGATGCACTGATCAAATCTACTGACTTCAGCATTTTTGGTACAGATAGGGAGAGTGAATAACCAGGGCACAAGCGGGAGTCGGCCCTAAATTGCTCATTTTCCAGCCGTTATCTTGTCTGTCTATAGACTAAAATACAGACATTCAAAAAGCTTGAAGCGGAATCAATCCACGTTACGTGATTTTGTGACATGATTTTCTGAATGTGGCACAGTTTCGATCGGTAGTGAACAAAACGCATTCGCCCTTTGGTGGGAAAGGCAAATCTTAGACCAGGCTCCACTATTTTTAAACCAATCTATATGTGCCGAACTTCTGTTCTATTATGGGTACAAACCAGTTTCCAATCATTTATACTGGTAAAGGTGTAATCTCTGTACTTGGCCAATGGGTAGTTCTTTTACGACAGACTTTCCCCCAATACAGGGGCTTTTCAATATGCATAGCACCAAAATGTAGGGTTTTTTTAAAACCCCATATATCCTGAAGAGCCACTATTCTAATTCTCCACATTGCAACCATTTAAAGCATTTTTCAAGTGAAACTAGTTGGAAGTACTTGAATCTTGTGGCTTTAGAGGGCCATGTTCTGCTCTCCATTATACCCATAGCGATCTAGTGCAATGCCACTGATATAAATGGAGTTATTCCAGGTTATACTGAACTGGTGTAACTGCAGAATATCATGCCTGAAGGATTCGAATAAAGCCAGAAAAGAAATCACACATAGGGTGTATTGGAGCGTGCGCAAAATAATGGTGGCTTTTGTGAAGGGAGGAATAAAAGAAACAGATGAAGCAGAGGAGGAGCCAGCAGAGAGGGAAGCTGAGAAGGACCAGAAACACCAGCTGGTTACCAGATGTTGAACATCTGCAGCAGGCAGGACAGCAGCTGTATCCAGCAAAAGGCAGAGAAAACTGTATGTTGCCAACAAGGGATAGAAAAGAGAGGGACACTGCTAAGAACCGTGCTAAGACAACCAAAACCCTTTGGATCGGATCCCAAAACCAGTCTGAAGGAGGATGGGCCCCAAAAGAGCTAAGGAGCATTATGCCATTTACCACCCCAAATTCATAGCCCAGAACTCTTCATGCCTCTATATTTGGACCTCCTGAATTGGACCTACTTATGTAGGTGCAGTTAGCACCCAGATTCCACATCTGCTGGGGGAAAACGTCTCACTAATCAGCGACCCCGGCATGCCTTCTCAAACAGCATCAATGAATTCTGTCCTGATGACTCCCGCAGCTGCTTACAAATTCAGATTAAACACAAAAATGAATATTCAAGAAGCAGCCTCACATAAGCAGGGCTGCAGCTTGGATGTGCCTCACTTACATCAAATGATATGCAAGGTTTTCAATCAAGAATGAATAATGCAACTGCACCTGCACTGACGATTTCATTCTTTTTCTGTGTGTAGCTCACAGGCAGAAACGAAACCGTGACTGGAGCTGGACGTGCTTGATGATGAGTGAGTTGATCAGGCTTCCTGAACCTCAGACTTCAACCAGAATCCTTGGGGGGCCTACCTACCTCCAGCGAGCAACCATGCAAGCCTGGTCTTTCTTCTAGGTATCTTCTTCCTTTTGCTTATCATATCATATCTCAAGTTATATTCAGAGCTCTGGGACAGATACTGTGGTTTGCAGTCTAACCTCCAAGCTCCTGCTACTGCCAGCGGGGACAATGTCCTGTAGCTTTCGACCGATCCTACACAGCCCCAGCCTGCAACTTTGGATGCTGTAAAAATACCTAAACACGCCTGGATTAAGTAAACCAGCACTCAAATACTTAAAATATACTAATATAAAATAGTATCTACGTTGGCTCATCAGAGCTTGTTTTAGGTAAGTGGACATGTCACCCCAATGGACCATGAAAGGGCACAGTGTTTCCACCAAATGAGCGTTTCTATGTTCTTAATGGACTAAGCAGTATGAGCTACCTAAATAGTCTTCTTATTTACATGACTTCCACAGGTGTTCAGCCCTGCCTTTTAAACCTGGAAAACATCTGTTTTGCCTATAAAGCTTAGCCTTTGTGGGCCACCACTCACCTGGGCCAGCCAAGGACTGGTGCAGATCTCAGGGATTACCAAATCCTCTTATTCTGTGTTGTGCTAGATTACACGGGCAGATGTGAAAGGGAACAGAGGAGGAGGATCCCAATATATAATTCCAGTATTTGACCCTACCAATACCTGCCAGTGACAATTCCTCAACCAAAGAAGTCCACTGGGAAACACTTTCCACTGGCCCAGCATTTAGTATTTGGTACTGTTCTCATCCGGCTGAACATCCAGAGACCCCACGCCACGCTGGTCACAAGCCATGGGCCACATGCTACGCAAGCTCCCCAGGACCACCCTGCACAGACAGCACTAGCTCCCCTGCTCCCCCCGCTGCATGGCCAGCAAGCTTAGCAGGGCCCTCCATCTGCTCTGCCCTGCCCCAAAATAAGCCGTGTCTGCCACAACAGCCACAAGAGCCGGACAGCCCTGCTGTATAGCAACCACGGCACTGCAAAGAAAAACCACCAGTCGTGCATTCATATCTCACATGCAGCTCCGCTCACTCTCACCATCGAATGACTCATTTTTCCTTGACATTGGCCATGCTTTTCGTGGTGCTTGATAAGTAGAGGCTGCCTTAAGGAGGTATAGGAAACCAGCCCTCAGTACAGAGCAGAGAGGGACAGGGTGCTGTGGAGCCGGTACCATATTTTCCCACATACAACATTCCCCAAAATATAATACACACCTTATTTTTGAAAAGCAGAATAAAGAAAAAAGATCCTCCTTTGTAGTTACTGGGTGCGTCTACATGTTCATTAATGAGCCGTAGTTACTGTGCATTAAGTTTAGTACTTGGATAGCGAAATACTAAATCAACACGCTACTGCACAGTAGCCTCAGCACGTGGGTTTTTGCAGATGCTAACTGTGCAGTTGCCTAAAACTACTGCACCGTAGCGTATTTGCATGGGTTTTGCCTAGCACAATACTGTGCAGTGTTATTAGGCCATTGCGCAGTTAGCATCTCATGTAGATGCACACTGAGTAGCAGCAGCTAGAGAGAAGAGCCTGCTTGTTGGTCTGCTTCCTAGCAGTTGCACGCAGCTTATAATTGGCAAAAACTATTTCTTGTCTCATGAGCACTACAATTTCCAGGAGTTGATTTTTTAAGGGGGAAGTGCATGTGTAGTATGTGAGAACGTATACCAGTTTCCTTCACAGCAGCTTTACAAATCTGAATCTTCACCATTCGGAGAATGGAGAGCAGGAAGAAATCATAGGACTACATTAATAACCAGAACAAAGGAGTCCAACACCCGACTGTAAGAGTGAAAGCAGAGATAACCATACATATAAAACTAGAGAAAGAGCCACTGATGTAGGAGCAGATGCCAGGGTGATGGGCACACTATCAATCCTCCGAGAAGCGGAGAGATCATGTATTATAAAGGACAAGGTTCCCTAAAATAGGTTATGGATATAAAAGGAAACAGGACAGATTAAGGACTGGAAAACATCTATCATTTCAAGAGATTCGCATGATAAATGCGCAGTCTTTAAAATATCCTAATGGTAGAAATTAAATTTGCATGTACAGGACATAGTTCTTTCCCCATTTCCATCTATTCTCTTCCCCATTACAGCAGAAGGAGTTCCTTCAACTTGGAGGAAATTAGGCGATAAATTATACCGATGGATTTTTTGTAGTGGTGGGTAGATGATGTCCGCCTCGAAGTTTTAAAATAGAACAAAAATGACAGATCACATCTGAAACATTCGGCGATTTAGGGCAAAGACAAGGCAGCAACATGTAACAGGCCTGGTGGGAGATGGCCCTTCAGGCACACTTGTACTGTACTAGTCTGCTCTCAGTGTCACGACCACACTCAGCTATCGGTATGCGTTGGACTAAAGCGGGCCAAGGCTTCCTTTAGCTGCAATAGTTGCAACTAGGAAAAGTCACTTCAGACAACCGCTGAAAAAGAGGGCCAATTCCTTGTTTCCAGGGACAGTCACTTGATGTCATCTGCATAGTCCACGCACTCCCCTCACACACCCATTGCATGAGAAACAGAAACGGGAAAGGAAGAACGGCAAGAGAACATGGTTAATTATTAGGAAAAGAGATTCCCAAAGCACAACCACATATTTCCAACATGACCAATACAGTTTCATATCCAACAAATATTACGTGTCCTGAATGAGCCTCCAAAGACATAAGGATCACTTCCCAGCCAAAATCTGACTCTTAGCATCATGCGGAAAGGAAGTTTGTGGAAGGAAATAAAAAGATATATCAAACTACTGTACTTTTATCTCCTGGTAAGATTGATCGGTAAAATCGGTCTCTCTTTTTCTTTTCTTCAGGATTGGGAGGCAAAGGCTTCGAGCCGTGGTTTAAAGAGCCGGTGTCTTTGCTTCCAGATCCGATCATAGTGCTGGTGTTTCTCATTGGCGGGGCAGGAGGTTTGTCTTCTGTTTCAATACCATTATTGGACATCTTCAGCTGAAGAAGCTGTCACTGGGGATCAAGAAAGAGAATCAGTCATCCCTTTTGTGATTGTAGCTAGCAAATGCACAAACTGATCCTTCAAACCAGCCACCCATGAGTCAGTCCTGTCTCGCAGCTCAGCTACAGATCACCAACTTGCATACAATATTTCTTTTAGCAAGCAAAGTGTGGTCCCACAGCAACGTTCCCTTTGTATTAATACGCAGCTAAGGATTCAGGTTTACAAACTTAACACTAAATCTGTCCGAAGTTTATTTCCAATGTCAAGACCAAGTTTAAATGCTCTTTGTTTTATTGCTTTGGGACATTTCCTTTCATCAGGCTACATCCCCCAAATGCACACAGCAATTCAAGCGCAGGTTTAAACAAAACAGCTATGCAGAAACACCATGCAGAATAACTCAGTGGCATCAATTAATCATGCCTCTCACCAAATGGGAGTAAGGGCAATTTCTATACAGCCTGTCTGGAAACAAGAGCTGATGGGGGGTTCAAGCTTTTCATGAAAACTTAGTTTCCAAACAAGAATAAAATAACAACTAGCCAGGCCGCTCTCCGGTTCTGCAAGCAATAAGGAAACCCAAGTCGGGAGCTATTACTTCTGCACTAATGTTGAGCCCAAGAGCCTGTCCCACTGCACAAGGGGAGAAAATGCAAACTTGTTTTAGTTTAATTTTTTTTTAATTGCTCCTTCTGAAGTTGTTTTCCTTGGGAAGGATGCATGGCCAGGACGTCCCAACCTAGCTGGGCTGCGTGCCAGCAGACGGCTCCCGAGAACCAACCGGGCCGTGCTCCAGGAGGGAGGTGGCAGTCACCGAAGAGCCTGAGAAAGACTCGGGGTCCTCGTGGGCAGAGAAACGTGTGCTCAGTGTCTCTGTATATCAAACTCCAGGCACAAGTTTCCAAGAGCAGCAGCTGGCTACCCTGAGGTTTTCAATGCCCAGACAGGACACCAGGTGAGCCACTGAATTCAGTCTCAGAGCAGCAATTCCTGTCATAAGGAAGCAGTACAGAAAAGGGCAATTATTGCACACCACCTGCCTCAGGGTTACCACCATGACTTCCAGGAGAAGCTTTTGTCCCTGGGGCTCTCCATCTGTCTGGGTGTGTTTCAGCATCTGGTCCTCCGCGGGCCACAAGCCTCATGCCATTCCCCCACGTGCACGTGGGACATAGCAGAAGCGGACAGCAAGGCAGACAGTGGAGGATGCAGAGACCAGGACGCTTGGAGGAGGGAGGTTTCTTTGTCAAGACAGCGGTCTGCGGGCAGCAATCCCACCCGACATGGAAACCCCCGAGGCTTCGCTGACAAGGAACCGTTTCATGTCACCAGCAGCTCACAAAAGGCACAGCCGAAACCTGCAAAGGGACCTGCACAGACTGCCGAGGGCTTTGCTTTCACACGCAGAGTCAAGAGGAAGCAAATGGTTAGGAGGGTGCAATGCACCCATGGCAGCGGGGAGAGCCGAGGGGAAGTTCACTTTTTTAATGTTTTTTAATTTCATGTCTCGGGCCAAAGCAGCCAAAGCAGTTCTGAATTGCAGCAACTGAGCAGAGCTCAACCATTCAAATCTGTGCAGTACTAGTCTCCTCTATCTCAGGATCTTCAGCCTGGGGTTTCAGATACCCCCAAATCCATGGCAGGCATCCTATGTGCAAGCCTCAAGCTTAGAGGCCTTGGAGTTCAGATGCACCTTAGTCTCACTTGCCCCTAGCCAAACCCCCAAAGGAGCAAGCGAGAGGGAAAGGAGAGCAACTCCCACCACCATAAATTGTGTAGCTGAGATCCTCACGCTTAGAGGCATTTGCAGACTCTTGCAGGGGTCAGCCTGCCTGTAGTGCCAGGGACAGGTCTTCACCCTCCAGCTACACCCAGTCATTCTAGGCTGAGAAGAAGGGGATCTCCCCCTCCAAGGTAAGTACAACCACCTGGGCTGAAAATCACCCCATGATATCTTCCCTGCCATGCATCAGTGGCCACATATCTGCCACCTCGGTCCTCTCTAGCGATAGTCGCATTTGTAGGTGCTGCCACTTTCTACTTGCTCCCAGCTGAGACAGGGATGGGAGAAGCAATCAAAGTTTCCTTCCTCTGAAGTTCAGTCTCCTGGGGCACTTGTACACGTGATGCCATTAACATGCACACGTGACCAAAATGTCACTGTGTGGCTTAATGGCAACACACTGTACACGTGCAAGACTTTTGGGGGTTTTAAACGACTTTGCATGGTTGCAAACTAAACTACATCTGGATGTAGTTTAGTTTGTAATGTTGCAAAGTGCATCCATGCAGCTGTCAGCTTGCGCCCCAGATGCCGACGCCAGCTTCTGCGGGTGCTCGCCGTCCCCGATGGCATCGCTGGCTTCTGCAGGTGCCCCCCAGACTCAGGAGGCACCAGTCGCCCATGGGCTGGGTGCTTCCTCTGACCTGGGGAAGCACCCAGCTTGCTAGCAGCCTGCCTGGGTGGCCCCCAGGGATGCTGCCACCATAGAGAGAAGGACCAAGGCTCCCCACCGCTCAGGAGCCGCTTGGCCCACCAGCACCCCGACCGTGGGCAGGCTCCAGCTCCAACAAAAAACAGGATCATGCCCCTCATTGTAAAGTGATGGAAAAATTGAAACAGTGGGTTTCAATTAAAAACCCGCCATTTCAATGTAGGAAGCATAGAATAAAACCCTGAGGACTACACCCCCGTCACGTGTACAAGCGCCCATGGTTTCTGGGAGTTATCGGGACTGGTGAATGGGCAGGAAAAGCCACTTCCTTGCTGACTCCCTCTCCCCCACGGCGCCTGAGCGCGGCACAGAGTCAGGGAGCAACGAGGAGGACAAGGCAGCACCCCACCCACTACCCATCTGTTGGGCAACATAAGGATATAAGGAAAATTGACTGAGGACAGGGGAGAGAGAACAGATTAGCTGGGGGGCAGGACAAGAGAAAGCAACAGGAAAGAGGGATCTTGGACAACGGGCAGCACAACGGTGGAGGGCAAAGAGGGATGGGTAGGAGGGAGAAGAGAGGCCAATTCAAGTCAAGATACAGGGCACACAGTCTTAGGGCTAATATGCAAGACTAGGAGACAGGACACCTGGGTCCCATGCGCAGCTCAGCCACCAAATTGCTGTGAAAGCCTGGGGAGGTGGAGTCCTCTCCCTCTGCCTCTGCTTCCCCATCCGTAATACAGCCCTTCCCCACAGGAAGAGGCAAATGCTTTAAGACCCCCAATGGAAAAAAAGAGTTATGGCTAGTACCCGTGAGTAAGAGGGGGGAAGTTTGGGCAATACGAACATATTTGCTCCCTTTGACATGCTTCCTCAGATGAAGAAGCATCAGCTGCAGCACTGTCCCCTGGAGCCAACCAAATACTTCCTCACCACAGCCACACACACCCCTTGTTTCTTGAATTGCTATTACCCCCCCACCCCACACACACAGACAGCATGAGAGGGGGGCCGGTTAGTCTAGTCTCCATGAGATTATCAGTATTGCCAGCCCCACCATGCTGAAAATCACAAGATGAACTCTTGCAAAAATCAAGAGATTGGCACGTAAATCATGAGATGTTATTTCTGAAGTGTGTGTGTGTGTGGCAGGGTGATTTGTGAAGGCGTTGGGGGCTGTGGGTGTGGGTTGGGGCCTGGACAGGGGGGTCCCCACATGCCGTGGCAGGATGCGGGGGACTGTGGGGTCAGGAGTAAGAAGCACCAGCAGGGCTGGGGGGGCTGTGGCTTGGGAGTGAGGAGCAGACAGACAGAGACAGGGGTGCAGATGAGGGGTGCGACTCCCCCGCAGCAGCGTGCACCCCCAGGGGAGGCATGGGGGCACATGTTTCCTGCGGGTCAGATGTGGGCTGCCCACTGCGGGCTGGGACGCCCTACTGCCTTGCCCCAGGAGCTGAGCTCCCTGCCCCCAGTGAGCCCCCTGCCACTGGGCAGCCTACGGGCACCGTGTCCCCCGTCTGCCTGGCAGGTGGCAATGGCATCGTGTGGTTGAGCTCCTGGGGCAAGGCAGCAGGGTGCAGAGCCCCAGCCTGCAGTGGGTATCCCACCACAGACCCGCAGGGGACATGTGCCCCCATGCACCCCTGCCCTGCGCCTCTGGATGATCCACCCCGGCCCCAGACCCCTGCTCCTGCCCCACTTCCTCCCTCACCATGGGGGACCCTAATCTCCTTCCTCCCTGCCCCTGCCCCGGCCCCGGCCCCTTCCCCTCTACTTACCAGCTGGGAAAATCTGGAGATCTGAGGGTTGAACCAGGAAATCGCGAGTCTGAGTTATTCTGACTTTGAAATCCCGAGTCGTGCGATGGTTTTGCGACACTTGGCATTACCAGATTATTGCATGGAGGGGGGGACACCCCTAAAGCCCACAGAGTTAAAAGCACCGAATCTAGCCCAACCTCCAGTTATGAGAGTCGATTCTGGATCAGCAAGCCCAACCTCCACAGCCACTTCCCTGCAGGTGCCGGGATTTCGGTCCCGGATGCCTGCTCAGGATCACGGTCCACGTTCTAGAGACGGCTTTTCCAAAGGTCTTCGAGATTCTGCCTAGGATGTTCGCCTGAAACAGAGCAAAACCCATGCATCTGGAGCCGAGAGATGATGAAAGCGCAGAAAGTGGGCACTGCCAAATGGACAGGAATTCATCAGCATCCCCAAGCCCACTCCCCTACCTTCCCAGCCAAAACCAAACGCTCCATCTTGCGTGAGTTATGCTGCATGCCTGAGGACAGAGTCATCTCCCCAGAGTCCAGCAACCACCTAAGTCATCTTCAATCCATAGCTGACTTAGCTGCCCTCTTCCTTTGAAAGGATCTGCCTTGTTTTACACCCTGCTTGGCTCCTGGTAGCATCACGCCAGAGTCACTGAATCATCTCTGCTCCAAGCAATCCAGATGGACAAAAGCCATGCAACCTCATTTCCCTTGCTTTTGATTGTGCTGTTTGCAATAGTGGACTGCTCCACAAGGAACTGTTTTTACATTTCAATGGCATGATTAACGACAATGGAAACATAATTACACAGCAGAAGAACCTTTCAACTCCAGACAGATGAGGGATACATCTTAGAGGCAGACATGATTACTCTCAATTACCATATATTAAAATGCCAACACTCAAACCAAACCCCACAAAAGGCATCTCTACGGTCTAATGCTATTGTTTCTGTGGTTGCTTTGCAGTATTAGAAGTCAGAAGTCCATATGGCTCAGCACAAAGCAGTCTTAAAATACATTCTGGCATGTACTAAAAAGAGGAAAGCTTAGGACTGCTATGAGTTGCAAACACAGCTAGTTATGGTGCTCTTGAAACTTTTTAAATCTCTTCATACTGGTTAGCCAAAGTCGATTATGCCAGGGGACTAAAGACACGTTACAGAAGAGACTGGACTTGACACGTTCCAGCCCTGGGGGTGTTATGTGGTTATGAATGGGTGAGCAGGTGAGCCAGACAGCTCCAGATGAGAGCGTAAGAGATACAGAAAGGTTTTCTCCAGCAGCGACAGCATATCAGAGCAGAATTTCACCCTGAGGGCCTTCCAGACACCCTAAATCCAAAAGTTATCCACACGAGTTAGCAAACTGCTGCTGACTTTGGCCGTTACGGGCCCAAAATATGAACTGTATGCCAGAAGGGAATTCTACCTCATTTGTGCGTGCTGATGCGAGGAAGAGATGGATCAGGATGTGCTACTAGTTTTAAGCTTGTATGCCATTAAGATTGGGGCCTGTCTCTTACTATGGGTCTCACTAGTACCTAACATGAGCCCTCTAGGCACCAACATCACCTGAATTAAAAAAAAATTAAACATTTGGCCTCTAACAAAAGACCTTCTGTTGGCCGGCCAAGTCATTTTCATCTGGCCGTTCTCCAACCCTCAAACTTCAAGGGTCTAGCATCAGGCTGGCTTGTGTTTACTTGTATTATTTTTTCTGTAGCCAGGCTAGCAAGACTAATTGCGAGACAGAAAGCAATTAAAATCTGCAGCAGAGCCAAAACCTACGCTACACCACATACCATAAAGATATCTCTCTGTCCAACGCATACCGATAGCTGAGTCAACGTGGAGCTCATAAAAGGCCAATCTATAATTCATGCAGGCTGGACGACAGACTCTGAGAGTTGCTCACTCGCTGCAACTTCTAAACGAAATAAAACTGTAGTAATGAGAAACCCAGAGATTAGCTCACCAATTCTCCTCTCCCCCACTACAAAAGTCAGACATTTATTTCTGAGGCACTGTTTTGCCATTGCTGCTATGGTCGGTGGTCATCTTGACCGTATCCCCAAATGACAAGATATTAAAGTCACCATGCTGATTATGATCCACCCAATTAAGCCTTGTGTTGAGATTTCTGTATCTGCTATGCTCTGATCCACAAACATGTATTTCAGGGGTGTCAGAGATCCAGCCTGCAGCCCAGATGTGGCCCATGGAGCCCTATGATCCAGCTGTGCGTTTTAGATTAGCCCCATAAGCTGCATATGGCGCACACAACCAGCCCAGCCCTATGCACTGGATCTGGTATGCAAGGCCGGTCTGCGGGCCCAATCTAACCTGAGGACCAGCTCCATGCCCCTCATCCAGCCCAGGGGGCTGCATGAGTTTAACCGGGATCAGTTATACCAGGGTATTGGAGTGCAGACGCACAGACACACACAGGCGTCCAATATACTGTTTCCTCTTTGGAAGAGCAACTGTCCCTACAGCTGTATTCAGTGCTGCAACAGGAAGCAGTGGAGATTGCCCCCACATGTGTCATGGCCTCATCTGAATCCCAGTGGTGAACCACACCAAGTCTGCAGTTTCATCTCAGCTCAGAAAGACCACTCACTCACTGGCCGCATTTCACCTTTCTATAAATAAACGTGGCTCTCCGACCCTGACCCATGCTGGGTGAACGTGCATGGGTAGCATATTTATGCCCCCTGGCTGATCACCTGGTTACTGGTGGCCAGATGAAATTGGGGAAGGGTGGGAGGAGAGCAGGGCAGAGGAGAGGAAAGGGCAAGAAGGGCATGAACCCCTTACACACGTATCTTCAAAGCAGGCCTGCAGCCAAGGGCAGTGGTGATGTAAGTACTGTGAGGGGCAGAGAGATAGACAACAAACCGGATGTTAAACCAGAGACGATGCCTGCAAAACCTCACTCTGCGGCCAATTACTGCAGTGCGAGTACCAAGCCTGGGTCACCAATGAAAGCCATGCACAAGCAGCCCATCAGCCTGGGCTCAACGTGTACAGCCCAAGGATGAAGCATAGGCAGACTCTAGGGAAGGGGCGTCTTACCACCTCACACCCGTAACTCACCTTTCATGCCATGCGAAGAAGGGTTAGCTGTTTTAATATTACAGGGACATTTTTGATCACCCAAAATAACTTCATACTTGAAGCAGAACCCATCTGCTACGGCAATGCCAATCCATGCAGGGGGTGGGGGGAATCTGTTGCAGAGTGCTAGCGACTGACTGCAGTGTGGCTCCCCTGCCAGCTTTTTTCTTTATCTTTTTTAATAAGCCGTTTAAGAGTAATTTGAATTGAACAAGGGATACGGAGAAGTCCCTCCACTCGGGCTATGGACAGAAGTTGCACATAAAACAGTATAAGTGATTGGAAACTGGTTCAGATCTGTAACATAACAGAAGTTCAGTGCACATTAAACCACTTTCAAAATGGCCCAAACCAGTTTAAGATAAACCTGGATGGATGTAGTATCAGACTGAACCGATTTAGGTTAAAGCAGTTTACAGATTCCCTCCAAAGCCAAGTTAGTGAACAGTCCCCTGGCATCCCCAGATGCTGTGCACCTCCAGCTGAGCTGGGAGACATGCTCTAGCACCCCCCGCACCTCCCAGCTTCTAGCCTGGGCCACTGCAGGCATGTGGCTGCATTTCCAAAATCAAAAGCGAATGTCTGTTCACCTGCTTCAATCTTGGCAGCTTAGACTAACCTGCAAAGATTGAATGGATTCAGCCTCAAGCTTTTTATCTGTTTGTACTTAGCCCTGGAGTCCTTCAGGCAAGACAGGACATCTTTCAAAAACACTGAAGTTCACCCACACATTTTGGGGCTGATGAAGGAAGTCACAAGATGAAAGTCTCTGGGCCTGCAGTTTGCAGGTCAGCCTGGCCCTGCCGTGGCCCTATTTGGCCGTAGACCTGTGATTCTCAATCAGTGGTTGCAGGACCCTGGAGTATCCCAAGATCTTTTTAAGGGTGTTGCTGGGTGCAGTGCAAAAATTAGCACCGTTAGGTCTGCAAACACCTGCATATGTTTCACAAGATGAACCCAGACATTTCAAATAGGAATCCAGTGTCAAAAACACTCTGACCTGTTGCGTGAGGGCTTTCCGGGTCCTCTGTCTCAGACAAATTGCTGATACTGTTCTGTTAAACCCAGCAAAAGGTAAGAGCTACCATTTTCCAGACTGGGGCCTTAAGTCTGGAAAGGTTGGGAAGCACCGCCATAGAGTCTGTAAAATGAGGCCCCTGCCCTGATGAAGATTTGGCAGCGTACATGTGCCCGCATCTCCTTTAGTGGAGGATGTTACTAATCATAATAGCTTCCTACACAGTGGCAGCTCAGAGTTATTCTTCAGCTCAGGTGTTTGGGGCTTAAGGTTTTATGATCAGCTTCCCAGGTTCAGTCCTCCTGACTACCACTGGGTCTGCCCACATGCAGACACTGCTGCAATAACCCACACGTTTCCAAAACCCTGCCATGATTCAATTCCAAGAAACTCTCTCCATGGAATTAATCTGCATTATATCTATTCGTTAAGGGCCTAGCACTCAAGTAAGGTACCTAAACCCTAACAAGACTGGAGAGATAAAAGAGGCAACCTCTTTGTCCAAGATCGCCTTCATCCTCTCATTGACCGGTCTATCTGTCGCATCCCAAATGCATATTTTAAGCGCATGCTCCATTCCCAAACAGCCGTGCCAACAGTAATATAGCAGAAATACCCAAATGGACGCTCTGAGAGCCAAGTTACCGCAGCAGGCAAGCAATCCTCAGCATTTCCCCTCCATTCACTGAAAAGCTGCGCCTGTGCTACTTCCATGCCAGAACAAGCAAGTTGTCTTTGCTGCCGCTGCAAATGTCAGTGCAGGCTCCTCTTTTGCTACCCGGCTTGAAGTCCGGCCTTGGCTTTCATTTCACTTGAGCTAACAGGAACAGCAGGGAAGGGTTTCGATTTTCAGCTGCAAAAGTCAGACTAGAAAAAGAGTAGCCAGAGCCCTCAGCAGGGGAAAAAAACCAATTCACACTTCACAACCCCCTCCCCTTCGCTCCCTAGGATGCACAGAAACAAAACCCAAGAGATTTCCCAGCAAAAGGCTTTTCGTTCTTCATCGTGAGGGTCGGGTTTACTGCGCCTGCCGGGCTGACTCTGGCGAGGGACACAGTGTCGAGGGGCCTAAGCACCCGGCGAAAGGCTTTTCATTCTTCATCCAAGTCTCACCCTCGGAGCACAGAAGAAACTGGTAGGAGCTCCTTTAATTAAACCACACGCATAATAAAGGCCGTGTGTTGGTGAGGGACTTAGCCATAAATCCAAATTGCAGATAAGCAGCAGTCGCACCAGAGGCGCCTGAATTATTAATTATCTTTCAGCTGCAAAAGGCAAGATGGGCCTGAGGCTCAAAGTTCACATGTAGATCCAAGCTCCTTTCGAATCCTAGCTACGCTGGTGTGAATCTGAACTAACCACTCCAGTCGCTACCGTCGAGTCACGCGGTATAACTGAGCCGAGTCTGGTCCTGTGCTTCAGCCAGTGCACGACCCTCAAAAAGCAACCTCCGTTCCTATTCATCATTCAGAGTCTCTCTCAGGAGCTGCAAAATGAACCTGGCTCACCAAGAGCTTGGTGATTATCCAACATTTGCCATCCGCCAGATTTTTTCAGATTCCTTCGGTGACCATCAAACCTCCACAAATTTAAAAAGCCCCGTCAATGCTAAACTCTGTAGTCATATTTTGTTTGCAAGTGGTTTTAAAGGCACCATTATTATTTTCCCAATGCAGGTGGAAGCTGTTCCTGCGACAACACAAATGGAAAATGGTCACGTTTAATAATATCACCATATGCAGCACAGGCAGGAGCACGGGTATGGGAAGCCTACGCCGACAGTAGTCGTGTACCCATTCTGTTAATGGGATTTATAATGTTTTCCTGGCTAGCATCTTTGAGGAGCGCTCTGTTCACTGACTTCATCCCCAAAAGCAGCATTGCCATGGGTGGAACTAGCATTTTGCAAAAAGGAGGTGCATTTGGTGAGGTGCATCATCTCATCTAAAACAACGCATATTTTTCTCCCATTAAAAAACTAGAAGCTTTATTAATACGCTAGGGGCCTAGGGCTGGATTAGTCGGTTTAAGATCTGTCATGACCCAAAGGGTATGATTGTGTGTGTGCTTCGGCACTGCAGAATTATTTCCCACCACATGGAGCTTTCTTTGCACGGTGCAATTCCCAGTTGCATAGAGAAAACCCCGGTGCAAAGGAGTTCCCGCCAT
>NW_005842013.1:33297-81988 GCF_000455745.1 Alligator sinensis | reverse complement strand
AGGGGCCTGTACCCCCTCTAGCCTCTCCCCGTCGCCGCATGATCCCTCGACATACCCCTGCCCTGCGCGCTCGTGGAGAGTCACCTTTCGGACTCTCATTTCGATCGGTCCACGGAGCCTAGCAAACTCCGCTCGTGTGTCTTCGGTGGAGCCTAGCAAACTCCGCTTGTGTGGGTTTTTTTGTAACTGCAACTCAAGAAAGTTTTCCTGCCTGCACCGCGACCAGCTACGGTGTAAGTAAAATAATCTTTAATCAACCTCTACGCGTCCGTGCCTAATTCTAGTTCGCCGTGCCGACCCTTTCCCCAGCCCACGTGCCCGGGCTGCTGGCCACAGCCCCTCGGCCCCGACAAGATCAAAGCAAAAACAAAGATAACATCATGGGAATGAGTCAAAAACGATATGCAGGGCAATGAAATAGGAGCTTCCTTCCCAGGAGCAGCCAACAGAGAGATGAACTGCAGATCAAAGGCGAGCTAAACTGGTGGACCATAAACACCATTAAAAAAAGAGAGGGTCCTTAACATCCGAGGAATAAAGAGTTTGGAAGGGATCTGGTGCCACTGCTGCAGCCGCCAGGGGACTTGCTCGGCTTCCCCTGCCTCCAGCGGCATCTCCTCGTGTCCCTGCCGCAGCGCTCGCTGCAGGCACCAGGGAGGGAGGCTGCAGCTGGGTGGGATCCTCCCACTGGAGGGTTTCACCCAGCCCCAAACAGCATCCCTGACACAGCAAGTCCCCTTGGGGGTAAGGGAAGCTTGCGGTGCAAAGTCTATCGATGAGGCAATGTTGAGCGTGTGGGATGTGGCTGCACTTTGTGCCCAGTGGGCTAGGGGAGCACAGGAAGAGACGGGCAACGCCCCAAGAGCAAGCTGTGCTGGTTGGCGAAGTGGCTTGATTTGGGCTGCTGGGAGACGGCCCAACTGTTTGGCACTAAGTGGAAACATAAACCTGTAAGCATCTGTAACGGAGCGCAGCGCCTGCTACCATGAATGGCCCCATTGTCTTCAGTGGGACGACCGACTGGAGCGAGTGCCGAGTTCAACAGCGTTTATGTAACGAGCTGGCAAAAGCATCGCATTCCCTTCTGCTGGCTGACCAGGGCTGTTAGCGTGACAGTGCTTTTAATTAAACATAGAAACTAGTGTCAGTCCCTATTGTTTCTTTAAAGTCTCTTGATTTTTCTTCAAAGTTAGAAGAAAGAATTGTGGAATTTCTACGATCAAAAGGGCCGCACACAAAATGTCCACAGTCGCTCGCATCCACTGGATGAGGAGACAATGGAAGGAAATTCATTCAGCAAGCCACTAACTGAAAAGGAGCAGCAAATGTTGTGTCAGTGGGGACAAACTGATTAAAAACTGCGCGTATAAATGTGTTACGTTTGCGGTACTTATTCCATCCACTATGACACCATTAATAACCTAATAGAATTTCACGGCAGACAATAAAGCGAGCTAAAGCGACTCAAATGTCCTAGGGTTTCCAGCCAATTTAGCTTTTAACAGGCTGTAGCGGTGAGGAGGGCATTAACGAGGGGTTTCTTATGATAATCTAGTAAACATCACCATTACACAGAATTTATAATCCATGCATGCGCAGCTATATCCGCCAGGCTGCGAGGGCTCGCATTACTCCAAACTTTGTTACTTTTACCAAGCGCAGGGCAGAACGTTTCCTGGCGGGTGAAGAATCAGCAGCATCAATAATTGAAAGCTGAAGGTACAACTAACAAATGAAGCGAGCAGAGTACAGCTTTAGGATGCCTCATTGCGCTCTTTATGGTGCCACTTGGATTGACGTTCGCAGCTACCAGTCTGCGGGTCGAGCCCTACCAAAGTCCACAGGGTTTCACACGCACATTTCCAGGCTGACTTGCAGTTTGGAAAGCCTGGTGCCCGGGATCTACCTCAGTTCTCCCCGTTGGTTAGGAGGATTCTGCTGTAATGACCTACACTCGTGTCTAAGGATCTGTGAGCGTGACAACAAATCTAAAGCTGTCAAAAACATCTCTGAAAGAGCTAAATATAACAAAACCTGCAGCCCTAGATGACAACAGGACTCGAACCCAGAACCTCCTACTCCAAAAAGGGCAACTCCTTACCATTTAAGCTAAGAGACTCTTCAGCACCTGCTAGCAGAACAGGACCTATCTGATGGGACACATTAGAACCACTTTGATTTCATCCAGTAGGAGGCTAGTGGCATTATGCCCATTTTACAGATCAGTAAACTGAGGCACCGAGTAGTTTAGGGTCAGTGATGGAATGTGTCCCAAGACATATATGCCTTGCCCTATGACACAAGCTCACTGGGACAAGGATCGTGTGTGTATGAGCAACGTGGTCTGTGACCAGGGTTCGAAGGAACCAGTGCAATATAAACAGCCAACCATGCACCGCTGTACCACAGTCTCTGCCCATAAACTGAGCCTCTCCAAAGCAAGGAGCACTATGATCATTCAGAGGCGTGGTTACTTTAGGCACCCATATTCTTGTTAAACTACCCCCGTTTTTGACGGCTGTAACTAGCAACATGGATCTTCAACGTAGTTCAGTAACAGATTGTGCTTGTGAAAATCACTTGTGTAAGCACCAGGCAGGCAGGGTCGGAGCATACCTCCCTGCGCAGCCCTGCCAGCACCCAAGGCAGCTGTGTCAATCCAGTTCCTTCTGGACAGGTGTCTACATAATAAAATTAGCAACAACCCTGGCGCACAGTGCAAAGTTCAGCACGGTCTGGATTTCAACAACAGCCAGGCTGCCAGTAAGTTTTACCTTCCTATATAGGGTCTGGGTATCAGTTACCACTAAATCTTCTAGAAATAAAGTTCTTTTGCTGTACGATTTTCTTTTAGCTAATTCACTCAAAGTGCACTTATTGCACTCAGTAGCCAAATAAAGTCTTTTCTGGTGTTGACCAGGTCTTTCCTCCCAAGTGAGGAACCAAAATGCTTTGTTCTAACAAAACTTGCAAAACAGGAACATACAATTGGAGACAGAGCTCAGGAGCGAGACAGGGAAGCTGTCCCTCAAGCGGGTACAATTACCTACCCATTTGGTAACAGGAGGAGGGGAGCCTAGATTAACCTGACTTTGAGTGACAAAGGTTAGAGTCCAAGGGGAAAAAAAAAAACCCTTTCAGCTTGTGCTGCCCAGGATTCAGCTGTATTCTTGCAGACTGAAACCCTACAGCAAAAATTCAAGGGCATGTCATATATACTGCCCACTGCACAATGCATAGGTGGTATTTGTTATGCAGGACCTATCTAATGCCTTCTCAGGGGACAGGTGTGCAGGAGTCTCTGACAGGGCCCTTCCACAGCCCGAGGAGTGAAATGTAATGTCATGCATAAGATTCAAGTAGGAGCTACGCAGGAGATTTCCTGCAAGAAATCGTAAAGTAACCCGACGGCTTAGGAAGGAGATCTCCAACCAGACAGACTCTTGGAAGAAACATAACCCCGCCACAGTTTTGTCAGTCCGTTCCCCGGCCAGGGCAGCACTGATCCCTACAGCATGTTCTCCGTGCTTCCCCCAACCCCAGTTCAATTCTCCTTCATTCTTTGCATTTTCACACTTGAGATATCTGCAGATGGTCATCACTCCCTCGGCCAAGTTATGCATATTTGCCACGTTCTTACAAAAAAAGTCATTTGCTGTTGCTTTTCCGTAAACTTTCTCCCCAGTGCTAATAGGTTCCTGATATTAAGATGTCCCAAACTAAATGCAATAGTCTAAGCACAGTTTCATCATGTATTGGCCCCTTTTGCCATTTAGCAAGGCACTAATGCAGCCCAGCAGCACTGCTACGTCCTTCTCAGCGTTACAGCATTCAAAACCTCTCATCCAAATTTAAGGAGGGTGGACTTGAGTTTCCAGAACTAAACCTACACCTGTAGGTTTTGATCCTGGTCCAGTCCCAAACTGAAAAGGACCTATAATAAGAATGCCAAAACCTATAATATGAACCTTGTCTGCCTATAGTAAGAATAACATTCTGCATCATCTGAGCCAGAGCTTGAATTAGGACATTTCAACTGGAGATGGATGAACAGAGGTGGTATTAGGGCAGTTGCATCAGGTCCCCGCTGCATTGCATTTTGTTTTAGGGTTCATGCTACTTGCCAGAAGGTGGACCCTTGGGATGCTACAAAAGGCCTCTGTGCAGCGATAGCAGGAAAAGCTGCTTTCCGAGTTGCCATGCAACTACATACCCGGCAGCTGTCTCTCCCCCTGCAATCCATTTTTGCATGGTTGTCTAGTGCAGGCCTGAAGCTGAACCTCTGCATGGGGTCCCCAAAAGCTGGACCCTGCTGCTAGCCCTCAACATCTATTTTGTACGGAGTCTCATAAGAACCTATCGGTAAGTGTTAGAGCAAACCATACTACAGTCTTCGGTTTCCACCTCAAATCCTGTCTCCAAACTGCAGCCCATGAACTAGATATCAAGCCAGATACCACCCACAACCCCAGCTCTACTGCTTCCTACTCATTCCTCCCACCAGTTTTTTTTTGTTTTGGATTATTTCCTTAAAATTGCTTAACTGCTACTTTTCAAATAGGATGAGACTTTGTTATTTTCTGTCCATATTTCCAAACTCTTCGAAACAGAGTCGGGACACAGAAATGAATACAAAGGCACCTACCCACAGCTTCATTTACTTTCACTTGAGATAACGACATCCAGGCTAGGAAGACTGTCCCGATTAAAACGTGCATTAGCCAAAGTGTTTTGAAGCCCAGAGAGTGTTTTAAAATCTAGGCATGGATTGTATCTCATTTAAATTAATTTCAGTTAATTAATGCCAAAGGCTTTCAGGGGGACAAAAAAACAGGGTAAAACAGGACCTTAGCATTTCTAATGCAAGATGCAATTATGCCGCTGCAACAATCCAAAGCTAAATGAGTGTTAACATTTATCCAGTTATATTCTAGTGTAATTAAATCAGGCCAATAGTCCTATTATGCTGCGGATTACCTCCTAAAAATTATGCTGCGAGCTAATTTTCGTGTATGGTATCTTTTAGCTGCTCACTTCCTTTCCTTTTTTTGTGCCCTTGTGATAAGGTGTTTAGCAGTATTTGCAAATTCATTCGAATATGACAGGACTGCACTGGGAGTGCTTCTGCTAAGGCCTTGAGCTTGCAACCTCTCGCCTATCAACCACGTGCCTTAGCACCCGTGCCACCCCAGCCCCCAGCCGCTTGCTGTAAAGGAGGGAATTACACTGTGAACCAAACAGAAATGCACTTTTGTGATAAGGATGCCACCCACTTCCCTATGCTGCTATCTCACCAGGGAAGAGAGGAGAGGAAGCAGAGGGGGAAGGGATCCCTACATTAGTTAGTGAACAGCCAATATGGAAAAAAGCTTGCTTTGTGGACCCTAAGGAGTCAGGACCTTTCTGTCAGACCTCTTGTAGCCAACTCTCCATTACCCATATTCCAGCCAGGTTCTCACCCATCATTCCCACCAGGCTTCCTATGTGCTAAGCACACCATACAGGGGGCAAATCTCATGCTAATAAACCAGAATCAACCTGCAACCTGCATGTCAACTACAACCATTAGTTCCATTTCTTCTGTATCATAGAAAATTAGGGCGGAAAGGGACCTCGGGAGGTCATCTAGTCCAACCCCCTGCTCAAAGCAGGACCGAATAGGCTCCTGCTAGGCTGTCCCATAACAACTGGTGATCCACAAACCAACCCCCTTGCTGAGGCAATGGATGGGAAGGAGGGAAGGAAGGAGCACAGGACCAGATGCTGGGGTGCCAGAGAAGAGCCCAATTCCTAGCTGAGGAACAATGCTGAGGTTTGGGAAGGTTCAGCTTTGGAACAAGACTCATTGCTAGTTGGGGAAGAGAACAAGGAAGCAACTGAGAGGGCTCAGAAAGAGGACAAAGTGGAAGGATTGAGGAAAAGAGATAATGAAGAAATGTGGAAGGGGCAGCTGGGGGGAGTAAAGGAAGACCTAGAAATAGAGACAGTACAGAAAAGCATGGAGGGAGGAGGATGGAGAAGATCTGGTTAAGGAAAGGGATGCCATCAATGCTCATTGGAAGAAGACCTCCTCAAAATCAAGACTCTGGCATGGAAAGCAGTCTCAAATCCATCCTGCAACACCCAGGCAGAGACTCTCTCAGAAACCCTCCAACACTTGGTGAGGTGAGGAAAGCCATCAAGCAGATGAAGAACAGCAAGGCATCTGCAGCTGATGGACTCTCCACCAAAATCTTCGAGCAGGAGGGAAAGGAGCTCACATCACCGCCCCATGCCCTCAACTTCAGGATTTGAAATGATGAGGAAATCCCAGATGACCTCAGGGACGCTATGATTGTGGCAATCTTCAAGAAAGGAGATAAGTCCAAGAGGAAATAACAGAGGGATCTGCTTGCTGTCTACCACAGGACAGACCATTGCAAGAACCCTCCTAAACCATCTCCTTCCACTTGCTGAAGAGTTCCTCCCAAAATCTCAGTGTGGGTTTAGGGCATCAGGAGGCAAAACTAACATGATTTTCACAGCTCACCAGCTGCAGGAAACAGCATAAACTCTAAATTGTCTTCTTTGACGTCACAAAAGCCTTTGGGTGTCAGAGACGCGCTGTGGAGGATCCTTCTATGGAGGCCCACTGAAATTCATTGATGTTCTTTGCCCGCTCTGTACCAGGAACACTGCCTGCAGAAAATCCTTCAAATACAGTGGAAAGATAGACACACCAACATTAGGGTCCTTTTGCAAGCAAACCCCACAAGCATTGAGGCGATGATCGCCCAACTTCGCTGGGCCAGTCACGTCATCTGGGTATCCAACTCCAGGACACCCAAAGCAAATGTATTCTCCCAGCTCAGTCAAGGTGCACGCCCAAGAGGAGGGCAGAGCAAGGACTTCAAGGACATCCTCAAGGCCAGCTTGAAAAACAAGTAACTTCGACATCAACTCGTGGGAGAGTATGACCCAGGATCACCCCAAATGGAGGAAGAGTCTGCTGCAGGGATCTCAGTATTTTGAAACCTTACAATGACAACAGATGAAAAAGCAGGAGTAGCAGAAACAGCGTGTCACGGACTGAATCGCCCACCCTGCACAGAACGACATGCCTCAGTTGCAGCAGTCTGTCAATCCCGGATCAGCCCATCAGCCATCTTCAGATCCACAGATAAGACAGTCATGGAAGACCATGATCTTTGACTGCGAGGGATTACCAAAGACGGACAGAAAAACAATGATACTGTAACTAAATGGGGTAGCAGTATCCACCAGTGGGGCTACTGCAGAGGAAAGGACACCACAAGGATAGGACACATAGTGCCCTTAAGTCTGTCATCTGGCACCTATCTGAAAGCTGTCACACTGTTTGCAAAGGTGCCTTCTTACAACAGAGCCGCTGCAGAAGCTGCGGGGGGGGAAAGTCACTTAAGCACGTGCTTAAATCCCATTGGGAAACAGTCTTATTGACTTCTAATAGAATTAAAATATGTGCTTAAGTGTTTTGCTGAACTGGGGATCAGGCAAGAGAAGGAGAGTGGGGACAATATTCAAGGCCAAGTGAGGGTGGTACAGATTGGAGAGCAGCTCAGACAGCATATGCTTTTATATCTAGATTTATACATGGCAAGTTTAGCTATTATTTATCTTGTTTTTACAGTACAAGGATGAGGAAGGTTTATATCACTGGGGGCCATTAATATCCTTGAAGGTACACTGATCTGCTAGCCTATCTAAAAACCACATACATCACACACACAGCACATTATGCAATGTAAATCTGAGTTCGCATTATCATGTGGTGTAAAATAAACATAGTTACAGACCAAATGCACTTATGAAGATGCATCTAGCTAATCTCTACCCTTGTCTTTGAATGTGACCAAAATACAAGACAAAAAGGCATATAAATACACAAAGCACCTGTCAGGTGATGCATTTGCTACCTGCCAAGACCACACACGATGTAGAAATGTGCATTGCAAAAAAAAATAAATCAAATCTCAGTGAGGACCCCAAGAGAAGAGGCTTATTCTTATTTTTGGTTGCATCTTCTCCTATCCACTATTAATTGTGTAGCATGCATAACAAGTGATCAATAAAACAAGAGCTCAAGTCTCTTGTGGTGGATGAAATCAGATTCTTTATGCTACTCTAGAAGCTCCAGAGATCTGCTCCTTCCCCCACCAAACATACACCCCATGTATAGTCAAAGCCTCCGGGATAACAGATGGTGTTAAGAGGAAGAAAAAAAGCAATCTGCATCTAAATAGTCGAAATAAAATAGGGTCATGTCACAAAGACCAGCAACATTCACCTGCTGTTTAAACCCCTCCCCCCCCAACCCCTGAAAAGCATCCTTCGAGTTCAACATTTATGTAGGCTAAATTTACCTTCAAAAAGCATGCTCTCCTAGAAAAAGACACAAGCCCATATATCATGCTGGATTGACACAGCTGCAGCCCCTGGAACTGTGACAATATGCAAACTCCCCTCTCAAACCAGGAAACACGTGGCTATTTGATGAATGAGACAACAACTGTGCCCTGACCATTAGGTCCCTCAATCAGACCTGCCACTGGGGAAGGTCTGCTATTCGATACAGTAACCGGTGCGCAAACAAAAACAGGGCAGACCTCTCTTCAAAACAGAAACACGAGGCTTTCCGAGTCGGCATCGTATCCGTGCAGCTCCGCAGAGGAACCAGCCCCTGAAAGCACATTGGCCATGTCAGGATGTTGCATTACAATGTGAAGTTACCAACAGGATCCTGCTTAATAGATGCAGGGTTACCATTTTTCCAGTTTCAAAAAAGAGGACACTGGGGTGGGGGCTGGTGGGGGGAAGGAGGGAGGGGAGTGGTAATATGATTGTGGGGGGGCAGCGATATGTCCGTGCCCTGCCCTGCCCTGCCCTGCCCTTGCTGAAACCCCAGTGCCCAGACAGATTCTCCGAGCGCCAACAGGCACCCGTCCCCCCTCACGCACCCACACCAACCCCAGGACAGTCCCTGGCCCTGGCCCTGGCCCTCCAGCCTGCATCCCCCATAGACTTACCAGCATCCAGCTGCCGGGACTGCTCCCACCACCCTGCCAGGCTGAATGCCAGCCATGTGCATATGTGTGCGTGTGTGTGCTCGCACACATGAAAACACACACGATGCCCCCTGCCTCCAACCCACCATTTGAAAATGCCTTTCAACCCACTATTTGAAATCAGCAGCATCTAAGTATCATTTGCTCATTTTAAATGATAGAGCAGAAGAAGAAAAGAAGCCAAGTGAAATCCTGGCTGCAATCAGGTGCCAGTGGAAAAGCCAATATTACCACCCAGCTTTCTGACTTTCATACTCAGAGGCAGCATAGACAGCATTAGGTGTAAGGAGAGGTAAGCCCCTGTTCTGACCTCCGAGTGTGGCTTCTTTTCCCCGTGCCAGTCTCCCCTCCTTCCCTTACTCTTGTCTAATTCAGTTGATGGGTTTTTTGCTCTGCATCGCCGCGGCTCTGCGCCACCGCCGCCACCCTGTGCACCGCGCTCCGCGCCACCACCACGTCTCTGTGCTCCGCGGCGGCAGCTCCATACTCTGCGCCGCCGCGGCTCCACTGCCACCGCCAGCTCCACGGGCCAGATAAAATGTCTTGGCAGGCCGCATGGCAGCCCGCGGGCCGTATGTTGGACAAGCCTGGTGTAAGAAGAACAAGATGCAGCCCACCAGCTATCGTCAGGAGATAAAGCAGAAGCAAGACCTTGGAGATGAAGGAGTCAGCAAGAAACGGCAAGTGACCGGGAGAAGCAGGGTTCATGGTCTTACGTATGCGCTCGTAACAAAAAGGCATGCAAATGAAGGACATGCATAGGCAATTTAATGCTAATGAAGTAAACAGAGGCGGAGCTTGAGATAGGAGGAGAGAGGGGTGGAACAAAGGAGGGGCAAAGGTGGAGTAAATGTTAATGAGTATAAACCAAGGTGTATAAATATGGGGGGAAAAAACAATATTCACTGCGGCTCCCCGGTTTTTTGGAAGCTAGTCCAAAGCCATCTCCATTTTGAATAAAGCTATTGCAAGCAGTGTGTGCTGGTGTTTGCTCCCTGCTTGTTCCCTGAGCAACTGGATCCATAGGCAATGGGATCGTCGTCTCCCTAGTCGTTGGGCGCCACATGGAGTCGGGGTCTAACAGTCCACATCCCTTCTGCAGTGCGGCGCCCAAAACTGGATGCAGTACTCCAGCTGCAGCCTGACCAGTGCTGCATAGATGGGAAGTACCACCTCCCTGGACCTATTTGTCACGCACCTGCTAACTGTTTGTGATGCACCAGCTAATGCATGATAGAGTGTGGTTAGCTTTACTGATCATTTCATCACTAAAGAATATAAAGCATCACAGTATTTGAACACAGGAATTACCCCGCTCCTTATTTTAGTTAAGGAGAAAACCCACTGCATCCAATTTCGGTCACAGCCAAAAAAGTAGAGAGTGCCCTCTCCCACCCCCAAAGCCTGGCTGTGATGGGAGAACTCGGTTTGGATGCATGAGCAAGCAGAGCCGGTCCTGGCGGGGAAAATGGGGCAGGAAGGGAATAGAGAGTGCAAGGCTCGGTGCCTCGACTCCAGCTGAGCGAGACTCTTAGATTGCTGTGGCATGACATTCAGCATTGACATTGAACCCGGTCCAAGCAGACTTTGAAGCTATGCTTCACTGAGATGCAGAAGTGGAGCTCTCGCACCTTGGCAAGAGAGATCATTTCCTGCTGGGCAAGGTTTACAGGGTACCATTTAAAACGTTTCTTGGCAACCCCCTTAAAAAAAAAAAATCCACCACCTAACCATAGTTTTCTGTTTCCTTTGTATACTGAGACTGACATCGGTATTTCTGACCTTTTCTTTTAACACCTTGGGGCCCGCCGGGAAGACGCTCAGAAAACCGTCTCCAAAGGAGTCACCATCATTTTTATTATCTGAACTGATCAAAAAATATATTGTATTTAATAGAAAAAATACCAGTTTGGCAAACATTGAATCGATTCGCAGGCCTGTATTGATATGTTTGGATAACTTCCCATTGAGTTCCTAGGGCAAAAAAAAAAACGCTGTTTCACTAAGGCTGCAACAATGCTTTCCAAAAAAAGAAAGTCTTCAAAGCTGACTTTGAGATAAAAAACTTGAAAGGACTTTTTGTTCTAATTCAGGACAAACCTGGGAAGAGAAAGCGGGCTTTCAAAAAAATAGTGCTTTTTCTCACAAAATGAAACACCTGTTTTCCAACCAGTTCTACCGATTCTTAGCTATTTCTGATTTCTAGATCTCTGGGACTAGGGCAATATCACCAAAAACCCAGAAAAGGGGGGGAAAGTTTGTCATTTAGCCAGTTTTTCATTCATGTTTCCAACTGTGCAGAGACCCAAGACTTACAGGTCCTTGCCTGGGCCCCGGAGCTGCAACTGAAGTGCAAAATGAACTGGTAATTGCACTTGTAGACCCCTTCAGCGAGATTGTGCTGGGATACAGGGATCTGTCTGGACACCGGCACCTGGTCCTTATACAACAAAGCTGCTCATTGACTATAGTGGGAATTCTGTGCATCCCACGGTGTTATATAACCTTGCCCACCCTGCAAACAGAAAGCCGTGCCTAAAAAATACCTGAGAGCACCCTTTGAGACTGTCATAAGAGAGCTTGAGTTGCTGATGATCTCTGAAATGGGGCTCCCATCGGCTTATTTTGCAGCTATTCAGTTCACCTGCTTCAAAAAAATGAATATTCTGGGGAGCTCCAAATGTGGCAGGTTTTTTCCTGCTAAAAAAAAAGGGGAATAACCAAAAAAATGGTAACATCAGGCAGCACTTGCACGCCAAACCGGTCAGCCTCAAACCACGTCCAGCTGCAGAGATGTAACATCATCAATAACTACCCAGCGATCCCCAGGGTCTTGTTAAGGAGAGTCCTCCCTTCCAACTGTCAGCTATTAAAACTGGGATCAAGTAATAGTAGCAGTGGAGATGGAAATGGTAGGACACCTCTACCCCTGTATCTGTCCTTCTGGGGGATGGTTTTCCAACAGAGTGAATTTGTTTCTTTAACCAGTCTACTTTAGTGGCTCCTCTGGGAAGAGGTCTAAAGCAGGGGTAAAGCTCTATTAGTGCAAATCGATCTGTGCAAACCTCATTTGCCTACATCACACAATATGACTTGGCTAGCAGAGGACCCTAAGAAGAAGTTAGGCAGCACTTGGCACTCCACACAGACAGGATCCATCTCGCTTGATGTCACATCAGCTGACTACGATTTATCCTAGGCTTAAGCCACAGCTAGTCATTTTACTTTTTCCATGGATGGCATCTTTAAGTTCCCAGAAGCAGCAGTTTGCAAAAGCAGCCATCATTTTGCAAGGCAGAGGCATCGCAGCCTCAGACAGGGGTAATGCACTGGGCTCTCACATCCTTGACAGATGCAGATTTGAAGGGCAGGACTGCAGCCGGAGGACGATACGCAGAATGAAAGGAGGCAGTTTGGAGACATCCCTGATCATCTCTTGAGCAGGGCTCCCCACGGAAATCAGGAAATCACAGTAGGATATTTAAAAGCACCCCAAGCCCGCTGACTTTTTTTTTTTTGCCCGGAGCTTCCCTAAGATAAATTATTAGCACAATTTGATTACAGCACTTAACAAAAGTTATCACTGCGAGAGCGATGGGATGGGAAGATTATTCTTATTCATATAAGGATGCATATGCATTCCCGTACCTGGGTCCTCCTCTCTTATGGGTATCACCACGTTGCTATTGACAGCTTATTCCTTGGGAAGCACTTCCAGCCTTAATTTCCTGCGATCCTATAACTTTCAAAAGACACTTGGCTGAGCTGGTTTAGTCAGGGACGATCCTGCCTTGAGCAAGGGGGCTGGACTAGGTGACCTCCTGAGGGCCCTTCCAGTCCTACTTTCCTGTGATCCTCCTGGAGTCGCCGAAGACAGCAGGATCACGACTGACCCTGATGGGATCTGGGGGTGGTGGGTGGCTCCACAGCTAATCAGGATCAACCCTTCTTTCTCTGCAAGCCAACCGCTGAAGTAATCACGGCGGCCTCTGCAGTATTCAGCACAAAACCTCTGGGCCGTCAGAACAGCTCCTTGGCAGGTCGATTAAATAAAGCAAGAAAGAAATAATAGCCAAGGGGAAGCTTGACAGTTGGTCTTTCGGGGATTGAAATATGACTCATTTTGGAACAGAAGCGTACAGCTCCGCGAACGCGCTGCTGAAACAACAAGATAGTGCTGATGTCAATGCAACAAAGGCTTCTTTGTTCGCATCACACAGAGTTATCAAATGCCAAAGAAATTTTCGTGGATTAGTTAATAGGCTTGTGTTGACTCCTGAAATTAGTTGGGGTTTTTTGTTGTTTTTTTTTAAAAGAGACGTAAGACTGCAAAGGGCAAAAAGACGACGGACTCGCCAAAAAGCAAACAGTGAAACAGCCTAGGGTAGTCCCATTTACAAGTGTGCATTCTTCAGATGGGAAACTCTTTGGAGCAGAGCAGATGTGCCTGCCCTTTATTTCGCAAATGCTTAACATTGTGATCACGTTTTAAAAATATTGTCTTTTAAAAGATTCAAAGTTGAGATAAAAGTAAGTCCGAGCCGGGCTATTAAAAGCTACGCACCAACGCGACATGTCTTCTTACTCCATTCAGCTCCCTAACAGGCAACAGTGGTGGGGATGACTGGTGTTGTTGTGGATCAAACCAAGGAAATCAAGCATGGTTATAAACCCCGATAATTTGAGCCAAAGGAATAATCCTGCTAGCTGTACAGAGCGCAACTTTGGAGCCAGACGCTGGAGGAAAGAGCGGCTCACTGTTAATAAAGTCCATCTAGTCTAGCTGCCTCATAAATCTGCATGGCAATAAACAGCAAAGAAAAGGCCAGGGTCTTTGTCTTAGACAGACCACTCCGAGCCTCATAAATCTGCATGGCAATAAACAGCAAACAAAAGGCCAGGGTCTTTGTCTTAGAGAGACCACTCCGACTCGAGGCAGACAATGCTGTGAGTGATGATTACAGACAGGAACCCGAACGAAGGCGGAGAATAATTAATTTGCATTCATTGGTAAGACACACAAAGATGATGGGGAGGGGGTGCAAGCTGTGTTTTAAGAAGGGACTTGAAAGATTGAGGTTAAAAAAGGTCTGACCCTAGGTGCATGCAAAGAAGATAGCACACACACCTGGTCCAAGAGAAAGAAACCAAATTGTTTGGAAAAGTTTGGATGGAGCAGTTTTCTGGAAAAAAAAATCTTCCCTTTTCCCTTCAAAGTGATACGCAGCATGTGATCAATTCCTTGTTTCTAATAAGAGGCTTCTGTATTGCTTTGCTATATTTCAAGGCTCTCTATATGGGCCACATCATCAGAATCTGCTCCTTAATGCTGATCTGTTTTATTATGTGCCTTCTTGATGGTAGTCTTGGAAGGGACTGAAGGGAGAGATTCTCCAGAGCTATTTTAAGAGAGCAGAAGCAAATCACTATTCAAGCAAATTGCTAAAGCTTCAGATCTAATATTATAGCAGTCCCCTTAAACACCCACCCCGAAGTGCACAGAGGGGTGATAAATCGCATTTCCCACAAAATCATTAACTATAAGCACTAGATTAAGGAGCTCACTTATTTTTCAGTTACCTGTTGGGTACCACACTGAACAAGGAATTTATAGTGATGTTTTATTTCCTCCAGGAACTAGATTGGATGAATTTAATCTGAAAAGAAACTATTTATTTAGAAAAGGAACATATTCCAAAAGCTGTTGTTTGAGGGGCTACCATAATGTCAAGGAGCCCCAATGAAGAATGAAGTCCTATGGGGCTAAAACACAACAAGAGACAGACAAGATCAGTGGTGGGAGAGGAAAGAAAAGCAAAATGGCTTTTCTCCAAGGTCACAACAAGAGATCCTGCAGTCAACCATAAAGATAATACAGGTCTCATATCCCAGTCTGTGCCCTACCCCCTGGACCCTGCTGATTTTCAGTGTTTCAGCATCTTTGCAGTCCTGTACTTCATCTTCCATGGTGCCTGGCTCTTGGATGGACTTGAAAGGCAGCCTCCAGACAAGTTAATGCCAGCTGTAGTAACAGCCTCAGCAGGCATTATAGGAAAGGTTCACCCAATCTGCACCAAGAAGATGCCTGACCAAGTCCAAGCATTACAGGAAAAGTTCACCCGATCTTCACGCCTTCCTTCTGCATTTGTCGGGAGCAGGGAAAACATCAGGTTGAACTTCACTTCCAGGACACGCAAAAAGGCTTATGGGAAATTTGCTGTGTCTCGTTGCTGCATTACCCTAGACTTCTTTTTCTTGCGGTCCAAACAGACCTGGACCTTCTAATAGTCCACAGCAGCTGTGAAGCAGAAGTTAGTCGCTGATAAACAAGACTTATAAAATAAGGGTCAGATTGTGACTTGTTTGGAATTGGGTCCCCAGAGGTGCACACATGGTATAAGATGAGCTAGGAAACCCCACTCCCACCCCGCAACAAGCTCCTGATGTAATAATACTCCACTCCCCGGGCTTGTGAACACCACAACCGAATCAGAGAGGACATGCTCACAAGCATGCGGACCATGCACCCAAACCCCAACGGCATCTGCACGTGGAGGATCTGCAGCGTGGCCTCTTTACAGATTTAGGTGGGAGCTTGTGGTCAAGAACCAGGCCTGCACATTTTATTTCTTCCCTTCCTCCTGCCCCATTTTAAGATCATCTCAGGTCTGATTACCAAAAAAATTAGCATGCTTAGATAATTCAGTGACCATGGGTCTACACGCGATCACCAGCTACATTGCCGTAGCGGTGCACGCTGGCGAAATCTGTGCGCACGGCACAGTAACCACCCATACTGCGCCGTGCTTTAGTATTTCCAAAAGGAAATACTAAAACGTGGTGATGCATAGACGCACCCAGTGTGACATTTAAGGCCAGGAGCACATCTAACTCAATCTTCTCCAAAGAGAACTGGAAAAATAAAGAATACTTTCCAGACCTACTTATTAGGCTTTTAATTTTAAGCATCAGCTTAATGGCTAGGTTGACTATCCAGAGATGTGGGAGGATTTCCAAGCAATAACCACCAAGTATTTGCAAGAAGCCAAGCCTGTACTCTGCAGAGAAAGGCCCTACAAACCCATTCTTGCCTTGTATTCCTCTAGTCGTCTTTTATTGCTTAAACTCTTAACAACCCTCTCAACCGCATCCTGCGCTGCCTCACACTTGGTATGGTCATTTATACCCGTGCAAATGTATGTAGCACTATCCTGAGCTAGTTCATAGTTCAGCCACTTGGCACACGTCCCTTGTGGAGGCACAAGACCATGGAGGCCCTTCATTTCTCTATCACTCCTCTCAGTTCCTGCCTCTCCCCATCTTATCACCTGTGTACAATACAACCACTAGAGGCAATATGAGCCACGAGTACTTAATTGGGGCCAACAAGTTTACACCAACCAGAAGACAGGCGTTTGGAAAAATCCCCGGTGAAACTTTAATGTTCAAATTCATGCTTATTCCAATCAGCATCGGGCTCTCACATCCCAATTCTCCCCCATCCCTCATTTCCTTTGGCGGATTACCTTTTCAGGGGCAGTTCTATTATAAAGCAAGCAGAAATGGCACCTCCTCCCTCACAGCCACACATCTTTTGACCGCTGAGAAAACCAAGATTTTACCTACCGCAACGCAGACACACCGCCCCAAGACAAGCAGGGAACCCCATAAGGCCATAAGTAGAGTCACTTCCCAGAGTTGTGCCATGCTGATGTACTAGTCGAGTGAGATATTATTTAAGCACACGTTTAAATTTTCCCCACACTTAAGCAGCCCCATTAACTTCTGAGACTATTCACCTGGTTCTAGTTAGACACATACTTAAATACCTTGTTGAATCAGGATCCATCCAATTATAAGAATCAGTATGCAGGCCATTTCTCTCATTTAACCTAGTGCCTTGGAATACATCAGGTACTTAATTTAGAAAAGCAATTACTTACAGCATCTGCTGTTAGTCTCACCGGGATTTAATAAATGAGTCCCTGTCCCCCCACCCGACCGTTGTAACATTTTTGGAACATGAACTTTTTATGTAATTAATTTCAGAAATAAATAAGAGTTTTGTTTTGCTTTGTTTGGGGTTTGTTTGGGTTTTTTTACAATAGTACCTGGGTAAGAAGTGCCAACTCAGTCATCACTAGTAATTAAAATATGACCTCCAGAGCAGAGACTGAGTCAGGAAAGCCCAAGCTAAACTCCCATCATCGATGACTGTAGCAGACTCATCTCCTCCATGGAGCCAGCACAAAGGGAAATGCATTACACACACTGTATGACCATTACATATGCACATGTGAATGAGCTGAACACCCCAGGGGTCTCCAGACAATGGGAGGTCCTTTACATACCCAAGCATAAGAGAGCTGGTTAATGATGGGGGTTTCCAGCCATAAAGCTGAATTTCCTGGAGGAGGAAGGTAGCTTTAAAATGAGATTCATGAAATTACCTTTTCCTCCCTGTCATTGATCTTCAGTAGCCTCTTTTAGCTACTGAAATGCTAAAAGCAGAAACAGTGGGGAACGGGATCGTTTATTAATGGGTTTAGAGGCAAGGGCATAAACCATAGGGTTTAATGAGCGGTCTCTGCAAAATGACATAAAACTTAAGTTTGCATCATGCTCCAATATACTCACAACACCTGGTTTGGCTCCTGCAGTGAGTCCAAATAAATCTATGCAAGAAAGCCTTCTTCTAAGAAGGGCCCTTCACACAAGCTACATCCAAAAGCTCCTGTTCACCATGTCAGAAATTACAACACAGTTATTATACCTGGATAATCATATGTGCTGCTATTCATACAGTGGCATCTCTGCAGAAAAGAGATGGTTAAAACGCACACAAATACCTAGCTTCCCATGTAACGGCCCCATGTTAGGGGTTTATACCAATGTAATTACTCTTTTGTTAATAACTACAATAGCAAGATCTGGGCAAACTTGCTGTATATAAAAGCCTTCAGATAGGATAGATTCGCTCAAGAGTCCATTTCAAGTACTCAAACACAGGTTTGCCTTCTAGGAGGTGGGACAAAGAACACAACATTCCTGTCTGAGGGCAATGAAAACAGTTTGAATAAGCTCTCATCAGTGCCAGCTACCAGCGCCAGAAGCATCCAGCTGCAAGTCAAGCTGCAGACCTCACTGCATTGCAAGCCCCAAACGTGGGCTAAGCAGGCAGGTCTTTCATGGGAGCCTATTAAGACTGGCTTGGACCCATGCACTGTCTTCCTCCTAAAGCCAAGCAAAGCTTAGGTAGTTTGTATATTGCTTTCAAATGTTAGGGTTTGCACACTGCCTTTTTAAAATGAAATCCAGGGCTCATCGTTTTTTGGGCATGCAGCATTCAGGAAGGCACCCAGCTTCCTACGAGGCATGGAAATGTTCTTCACTCCACAAGCACATCACGGTTATGAACACATCGTTATTGTAAGCCCTTGTTCTGACATTGATGAAGCGCCTTGTGGCAATGGATCTGTTTTAACATAAGAGTGCAAGGAAATGGTAGTTTTATACATATGATAACACAGAAATCTAGCGACCCTCCACTATTTATGGTTCCTGTTAGTAGCTGTACGTTCTTCTCATCTTCCTGTCATTTTCTGGATTTTGAATGACAGCTGATGTGTCTTACACGTCTGGAAACACAAAACAGTTCGGAGACAAAACAGCAGAAGTTTCTGCAAAAAAAGGAAACTAGACAAGCGCTAAGAACTGTCTACCAGGACTCGGAGTAGAGATGATATCTTTTATTAGGCCAACGAGATTTTTGCAAAAAAACATTTCTTTAGTCCTGATTGCCTTCTCTTCTCACCCTACATGGCTACAACCTGGATACCTGAAGAAATGCCTACAACACTTGAGGAACGTAAGAGAAAGTCCAATAAGAATAAGAGAATGAATTTAGACAGAATCACATTGTTTTTTGGGTTTTTTAAGTGAATTATAGAAATACTTTCTGTAATAGATGTCTAAGTGTCCCTTCACCCACACCAAGAATGTCTAAAATAACTGCTAAAATGTCTAACAATACCAACTATCTTAGTTGGTCTAATAAAATATATAGGATTTACCCAAAGCACCTTGTCTGCCAATGTCCTTAGCCCAACATGGCTACAACCACTACCCCTAAAAAAAACCCACTGTTGCTTCCTTTCCATTAAGCTCGAAAGGTTTTTTTGTGAAGAGGAGAATACAAATATCTAAAAACAACATTTATCAATCCTCTCCCTTCACAGAAGTATAAACTGAAGCATGCAGAGCTTAAGTGATTTAGGCAGTCACGTGATAAGTTAGGGGCAGAGAAATGAGCATATAAATAATATTCTACCCTGGACGGTGCTGCCTCCTGTCCTCTGCTCACGTCTCATGCAAAGCAACGGGTTAGTTCTGCTTCGGACTGAGACGCCGTGCCAAGAGTCTTCCCCTTACAGATTACAAATGGGGTTGAGTTGCAGGGCCCAGATCTGGATGCAAACTTTTTGAAAAGCAAAAGTCATCGAAGTACTAGCAACCGGCCCTGCGTGAAGCCCCTCACTCACAAGCACCTGCTTCCCCTCCTGCAGACCCCTCCTGCCTCCGGACACAGAGATTCCCGAAGGTCTTTAACACTTTTCAGACTTCTTTGTCTCTCTCTCTCCTTCCTCTGCCCCTTAGAAAGTCTCTTGCTTCTCTAATTCAAAAGCTTATACCTTTTACTATTGCCCTGCGCAACGTACAGTCACTGTGTCAAGCCAAGATAAAATACCACTTAACCAAAAATGCTACCATTTGGCACCCACTTACCTCACCTGCTACTGGGATAAAGGACTACATGTGGTTGAGGGCCATGGAGAGTCAGGTTCCTTATTCTAGTTTCCCTAGTCCATCGAGAGCACGTGCTCAAATGAATTATGGTGAACTAGATTGGCTCATCTCCATATAGTGAACTAGACTGGCGCATCTCCATATAGCGAACTAGATTGGCACAATATAGTGAACTAGATTGGCACAATACAGTGAACTAGACTGGCGCATCTCCATATAGCAAACTAGATTGGCGCATCTCCATATAGTGAACTAGACTGGCGCAATATAGTGAACTAGATTGGCTCATCTCCATACAGTGAACTAGATTGGCTCATCTCTCCAATTTTCAAGCCCATGCTGCGACATGATAATTGGCTCCCTCAACTTCTGCTGAAGCACGTAACATGCTTAAATGTGTTTACATCGCTTTGCTTGAGGGTACAGCTGAAGAGTTGAACCCTAGTTGAACCGCCGCCATTTATTCTTGCCCACCCTCCCTAGTCCCATGACTATGCTTTTCAGTATGAATTTGAAAAAACTTTCCCAGGTAACTGAAGGCAGATGCCTGGTCTCATTTGTATACAACTCCAATGGGACAGGTCTCCAGGAGATGTAGTTAGCTATGTTGGCCTGAAGTCAAGTAGAAGGCAGGGCCCCCAAATGCTCAATCCAATAAACAGGTCTCCCAAGTGGCTAGAAGACACCCCTCCCTCCCCCGCCATCATCTTGCTCATGGCAGGGGACAGTCAATGTTAAATTTTAACAAATACAGTCACAACCTTTTGTTGGTGCTGGTGGAGTCCATCAAACCCGGCAGCCTTCTGGCTCTCTAGCACCCAGACGCCCTACGACCCCCTGTGCCTTCTCCCAAACCAAGGGGGTTCAACGCCTGGCCCACAGGCCAGATCTGGCCCTTGGCACCATGTCATCCAGCCTGTGAGGCTCCCCATGGACTATGGCTCAATGCAACAGCCTAGGGGCACAGGGCAGCAAAGGACCCAGTCCTGGCATGTGGGGCTAGGCAGAGGTGGCATAGGGCCCCAGAGTCCAGACCTGACACACAGGACCAGTGCGGAGCTGGGTGGAGGCAGCACAGGGCCTAATGCAGCCCACAGACCGGCTCCACACCCCTTATCTGGCCAAAAAGTTGAGCACCGCTATCCCAAACACAGCAGTGAGGAAACAGAGTGCACTGCACATCGCGGCCAAGCTTACACGGAGCTGGTTCTGCTTGTGAGACGGCCAAGCTTACACGGAGCTGGTTCTGCTTGCCAGCTCCTTCCTCCAGGTTGCTCCCAGCCCAGCTGTGCCGCTGCAGACCACCTTTACCTTCTTTCCCCTGCTCCCGAAGCACCGTCCCTACCTCCTTGTGACATCCTTCTGCTTGGAAATCCTGGTCACCTTAGATCTGAACCACGAGCAATCCCGGAAATCTTGAACAAGATCTTGTCAGTGCACAATAACCAAGCACATAAGCTGGGAGGACCGCTCAGCCCCATGTGTAAGGTGACACAAACTGTGCATCATGTCTGTGCCACCAATTTACTGTGCCACACACACACACTTGGGTTGTATATAGGATTGCCAACTCTGAAGCTTTAGTCCAGGAGATTTTTTTTTTTAATTTTTTTGCAGCATGACGTCATGTCATTTACATCACGTAGGACGTCATGACGCTGCCGAGGGAAAGAAAAACGCAATCAGATGACACCGTGGCGTTTTAACAATGAATGAACTTCTGGATGAATTCTGTGCATTCGTGATATTCATTTATTTTCTTAAAATAGCCTATTGAAATCTCCCAGATTGCTTTCAGTAGTCACTGGGAGATCGATGCCGATTCTGGTAGACTCCCGGCCAATCCAGGAGGGTTGCAACCCTAGTTGTAGATCGTGTGTTTTTGTGCATGGTTTTTAATGTGTTCTGGCCATGTGCTCAGCAGAGAGCAGAGCAGCAGATATTAGGCATTATGTTAAGAATATCAGATATTCTCGTGGTTTGGCCAATCTAGGTTTAAATGTTTTAATAAATGCAGCTTCCTCCCTCAGTGTAAAATAGTCACCCCAGGGAATACCAGACCTGACTACAAGGAATTCCTCTCCCCAGGGTTCAGCTAAAGTCCTCTCTTGCTCATCCAGTGACACTAGCATGTACCGCTCCACGGCACTTCCCCACCACCATTTATTTCCGTGCAAATCGTTACCCGTGGAAGAGGAGCTGCTGAATACCGTGGGGATTGCACACACGTGCAGTATGACTCGTGTGCACAGAGGCCAAAACAGCTCCCTTCCCTGCTTAGCATACACAGCCTTCAGACATTACTTGTGGTCCTTCCCCCCTCATTACAAAAATTACACTTGCTTTCCTCTTTTTATCTCCCCTGCTGAAGCAATCCCTCGGGCTCCCGGCATTTCTGTTGCACCCCTCAGAAAGCCCTCCAGTTTATCTACTGCAAGGCAGGGAGGATCAAAGACTTCAGTTGCTTTATAGGTTTAAATGTTTTAATAAATGCAGCTTCCTCCCTCAGTGTAAAATAGTCACCCCAGGGAATACCAGACCTGACTACAAGGAATTCCTCTCCCCAGGGTTCAGCTAAAGTCCTCTCTTGCTCATCCAGTGACACTAGCATGTACCGCTCCACGGCACTTCCCCACCACCATTTATTTCCGTGCAAATCGTTACCCGTGGAAGAGGAGCTGCTGAATACCGTGGGGATTGCACACACGTGCAGTATGACTCGTGTGCACAGAGGCCAAAACAGCTCCCTTCCCTGCTTAGCATACACAGCCTTCAGACATTACTTGTGGTCCTTCCCCCCTCATTACAAAAATTACACTTGCTTTCCTCTTTTTATCTCCCCTGGTGAAGCAATCCCTCAGGCCCCTGGCATTTCTGTTGCACCCCTCAGAAAGCCCTCCAGTTTATCTACTGCAAGGCAGGGAGGATCAAAGTCTTCAGTTGCTTTAAAAAAAAAATTCACCAAAGGATAAAATCTGCCCCTCCCCTACTCGCACTAGTGAATAACTTGAAAACCAGATTTATAAAGGGGTACACAGGCACCCAGCAGCACTTTCAGAAGCTCCTTGGTTGTAGTTAACTTGTCTTCTTGATTTCAGGAGGAACTAGACTCTATGGGACATACAGAAGTGCATAGGCGTCTACCTGCATCTCTCTGCCTAGAAATACCTTGAAAACACTGGCTCTTCTTCCCCATGGGACTTGCTGAGGACTAGTGACATATTCCAGCTGCAGTCCTGTTGAAAGCAATAGGTTACTTCTCCAGCAAGAGTGACCAGACCTGTCATAGTAAGACTCTCTACAATAAAAATCTGATTCATGAAGGGCTTCCATGCCCGCCTTAGCCTGCGAGTCTTCCCTAACACTTCCCTGCTGCCTTGTAAATGCTTCATCTTGGTCCTGAATTGCAAAATACAGCCAGATCTGAGTGCACACAGGTGAATTGCTTTGCCTTTGGTCGTCATTACATTACCCCCAACAGTCGCTCACCAGATTGATTCTCCACCGATTACAGCATCTGGCCCATCATTTTACACTATCATGGGAAGGACAGGACTTCTCCATCCTTCTTTGGCACTGCTTTTCACCCAGGTCAAAAGGCCTATACAAGACAGAAGGCAGCCGAGAATCAGACTTTCCAAGTCTGTCCAGACTATCCAGCCTTCAGATTATCATCACTATGAATAGGTGCAAAAATCCCGATAACAGAAGCCCTGTATCAAAAGGTCTCTGTCCTAACCAGCTTGCAATACAAGTACAACACCGGAAGCAGCTAGTACCCTGAGGTTTTGCCTCTGCCAGAAACAACCATTTGATTTCTAAAGCACTGACCAAGGCCCCGCACAACATTAAAAGCCAAGATCTAATGCAATCATGAAGAGCGTGAGCCATCCTCTCTGTTCAGATTCATCTCGGAGTCCAGCTGAAAGAAACATCTCTGCAGGGGACCTGGGAGAAGTTACAAAAGCCGGGACCGATAATGATCATTACTAATAAATACCTTCGGGAGGAAACGCTGTGTTATGCTCAAGAGAGAGATCCACAGACCTCAGATCTAGCCGGTATCACCGAGTCAAAAAGCAATTATAAGTATGGAAAACGGGCAGGCTGAGGGAGGAGCGGAGGAAAGGACGTGGTAGGATCACACCGTGTCTTTTTCTGACCCTATAGAGAGTTGACCCTCCGCCCCGGATCCTCTCTCTCTTTCTCTCCCCCACTCTCTCAAGGAAGGCACAAGGGTCTTCCCCATCCTGCGTTTAATTTTAATCATTCTTCTTTGGTTATTGTTTGTTTTCATGATTAGCCCCATGGCTTTTAATTGGTTGGAGGGGGTTCACTTTTTTATATATATACTTTTATTAACTTTTATTTTATATATACTTTTTATATATATTACTTTTATTTTATTATATATAAAAAAGTGAAAAGCCTCTCTCCCATACACATGCAAATACACAATCATGGATCCCAGAGAGAGACAACTAAGGCGAGCTGTTGGTAGTGCACAGGGCTTGGGCTACCCAAAGAGAGGCCTGGGGATCTGCCAGGTTTGGAACGGGCCCCGAAGCCTTAAGATCCAGATTTTGGGGGGAGGCTGAAGCCAGATGCACCTTAACACCACTACAAATATTGAAACTATTTCACTATTCTGCAGATATCATTTCTGGACGTTATGTTGAGAGGAGAGTAGGCGGTCCCCTCTCATGACAGTCTTTATAGACTTTAACAGTACATTGAACATGTCCGGTCCAATTCAAAAGTCTAGTTCAAACATACCTTTTATCTAAGGAGGATTTTTATAAAATTGTGAAGATAAAAAAACCTCAAGCTGCTCCTACACATGCAAAACCATAAAGGACTTCCCTTGCTTTCCCAAAGGGATCTGTAGCATATGATTTAGATATCAACTTTCCAAAGAAGCTTAATTTGAGAAGGTTCCTATAAGACAGGAAAGAATGACCCTTTGCTCTTGCTGTCCGGACAGGCCTAAGAGTTAATTCAAGTTCAAATGCACATTAGAATATGAATGTTTGAGTCAAAGCCGACCAAAAGGAGAGCAGCTGCAGATAACCACACACACAGCTAGAGCTGCTAAAAAAAAATATCTCTAAATCACACGCCAGACTCACAGGGAGAAAGCTTTTCATCTGCCCATTTTGCTAATCTGACAGAGTCAAGGTCAGCTATAGAAATTCTCCTTATGCGAATCCAGGTTTGGCTCCTTATGAATTTAGATTCAGAGAGTGGAGCTTGCAGGGAAAAGCCGCCTCTTTCGAGGGCTGCAACGTATCACTTTGAGACTACACGGCACTCGCATCCAAGGGTTACCTTGGCTAAAGAAGAGCAATGGCAAAACTGCATGAAAAACAATAAGGCAAAATGAAGGTATTTGTCTAGGAGAGAGGGAATTGCAAGGGTCTGATCCCCATTACCAAACTGCAGGTAGGTTTATCTTTAATTATAAGTGCTTCGGACGGCCCAGGCTATTTGTAGTCCCAAGATTTCAAATAAATACATAAAAGCACAAAATATTAAACCCACAGAATTACAGCATGCCTGGATACTGAAGTAAAGACATTAGGAGGATTCAAAAAGCACCTGGGCATTTAATGTCAATGTAAAGGTGGATACTATTTGCCCATATAAAAATATAGGACAGTGATGTGGCACTCTGGGGCACCTTGAAATCGTTTCAAGGGTGCCACGGGATGCCATGAAACGTCGACACTTAGGTTTGCAAGCACAATTCACCAGATAAACCCAAATGTTTCAAGTAGAAATCCATAGTTGCGATCTTCCTGAGATCTTTGCGGCAGAAAAGCTGCTCTGTTATTTTTCTGTAGTTAAAAATATGAGTGAAAACTAACAGCTGGCATTTTCGGAGGGATGCCTTAGATCTAAAGTGGTTGAGAACCGCTGGTATAGCTAGAAGGTATATAAATCATCCGTCTTCCAGTCTGCCACGAACTTCCCGAGATTAGGAAGAACTTTCCCCTGTGATCACAGCAGACCCCAATCAGCTTCTCGAAGCCTGTCGTTCAGTCCCGAAGGCAGGATATCAAACTCAACACACCCCACAGGCCTGTCTAAGGGCCAGACTGAGCCCACGGATGAGCCCGCACACCAGCTTACGTCCTAAAGTGGCTGGAGCGGCCACCACAAGTGGCCCAGTCCTCTCCGGCCGCTCCAGGGCTGTGCAGCACAGCTCCAGAGCCCCGGAGACATGGCCCCAGACAGGGATGCAAGTTGGAGCAGACCTGTTATAGCAACTTTCAGACCCACAGGCAGTCTGGGGGCTGGATGATATGGCTCCATAGGGTGGATCTAGCCCATGGGCTATATCTTGGACACCCCTGCCCTAAGGTCTTAAGACCCATTTTCCTTATGAAGACTCTTTACGCCAGCAATATTCGCAGCAGGTCCTAGGGGCCAGATGAGTGGGTGATCTGGCAGGAGGTGTTCTGCACTGAGCACGACTCATGCCTAGAGAAACAAAAGGGAACTAAAATTTGGCTTTCATTACCTGTGTTAAAACAACCCAACAACCTTCCCACAAAGAACTGCATAAGGCATGAGGATTTCCATTTCTGTCAGTAGCCACGGGCTTAAAGTTGTGAAAGAGGTTTTCAATGTATGCAGGGCTATTCTCAGCCCAACTTCAGCAAATGCATTCAGCTCCAAGTGCTGTTCTGCTGCAGCCCACGCATACTTGGGTGCAAGATAGACAAGGAGGAAAGCAACACAGAACTCAGCAATATAGAGCAGACAATGTTTTTTGCCTTTTAAAGTTTTAAAGACCAGCAAAATATGTTGGGGGCGGGCAGGGGAATTGGGAAAAGGGACAGGTGACATTCTCCAGTGAGTATTACTTTCAGCTGAAAACCAGAACCCGTATTATGACGGTGAAATGAGTCAATTGACATCAAAGCCCTAAGGCAGTTTAAAACCCCACTCCCGGTTGTAGCAGGTCAAATATGAATGACTATATATAACTAGAAATCATCATTTCTTTTGAACCCAGCACTAAAACATGCTGTAATGTGGGAGTACTTTTTAATTTTTAACAAAAACACCCACAATTGGTTTGTTGCCACCTTTTGCACTTTTTTCAAGGAGGCCAGAGATGTTTTGGGGTTTGTGTCTTACTTCAATCTGCCTTTTTGCCCTTAAAAATATGAAGTCGGGTCTTCCTTAGTTTTGCTGCTAGATGGTTGGTAGGAGGACAGAGGGGGTGCTTACATGCGAAGAGCAAGCTGTGCCTTTACTTAAAAGAATAAAGGATGTTGGATATTCATCCAAGAAACCTTGCCCCTTCCAAGTGCTTCTCAGGTGTCTGTTTTTGTTAATGTAAATTTTAACTCGGAGCTTTAAAACAAGCGCACACAAAAACAAAGCAAAAAAAAAAATCAATCACTGCCTCCAAATTAATTGGTGCTGATGTCTCAACTAGCACAAAACTGGATAGCTTCGGTTTTTGGAGAGTCTTTTAGGAGGGAAAAAGTAGGCAAGAAACAAATCGTGAATGTAAAAAGCATACAGAAAACCAGGCACAGTTTTTGGGAGAAGAGAGCAGAAGTTGCAGGAGACCGTACGTATGCAGACATACCTACACCAAGGCAAAACACTAACACTTTCCTTTTTCAAGCTGCAAATGATTAGTATCAGGGCTTTAATTGATACGACTTCAAGATTCAAGGGAGAAACCAGCCTGACGCTGTCAAACACTAGAGATGCACACACATCAAGGTACAGGGTCAGTGTGAAGCTGTGCTTTCAGATCTCTTCCAAATCTTGTCTGGGAACATCAGCAAAGGATTAGGATAGGCCCTGAAGCAGCAATTATGTTCCCACACTCTCTCTGTCTTTTTGTGCCGGCTGGATGGGGCAGGAAGGACTTCTTAACAAAGAGGCAAGATTCATGAAATCCTTTGTAACTGTTATCTCTGCTAAGCCGGAGTCTGAAGTCCACAGGTGATGGATTAAACACCAAAATACAGAAACTGAAAAGGGCCTTAAGTCACTAATTACCTTATTACACAGATGTACGGGCTGATGTAAAGGGATAAGAAATGTGACAGTCAGAAATGAAATAGTAGATGGTTTTAATGGGTCAATGCAGCTGCAACCTGACATGTTCGTTTCTTGTACCGCAGCACTTTCTTCAACTGTTTGATATATCTATGGCTCTCCCTAAGGATACTCAGAGAAGATCCAAGTGAAAGTCTAGCGCTTCTGAGTGCCAAGCCATGTTGTTACTGCATCTTCATTACTTTCATTTTAAAGACACTTTTACTAACTCTGCACATTCAAGTCGTAAGTTCGAGCCTCAAAAATCATGAGAGTTAGAAATAAATACATCTAGGGCTCTTTTTTATATTCTAGTTTAAGTGTTTAATTGGGTAGCATTTTTAAGCTCCTTTCTACCGCCAGAAAGATGCTCTCTAGGCCTGCTACGTGTGGCATGGCGGGAAGCCTGATTGCATAGATCGTGCTTCTGATCCCATCATGCCTTGACCTGCATGTCTTACCTGCACCCTTACAGCCCCATCACCATTCATTTCTCCTACTCAGCCGGGTAGCTATTAAACTGGCACCATCCATGAGCCAATACGACCCCCAGCAACCAGAATTCAAGAGACCTAGGCACCAAGGTTGAACTCCCTTCTTGCCCTTAGAGGTAGCCTTTTCAGATCAGGTTTGAGACCCGCTGGGGGCATCTGTGGTTAAACAGAGATTTAAGTCTTCTAGACAATCTGACAATAAAATTCAACCAAACATTCATGAGGGGGGGAACAGGATTTATTGAGTGACTATTCATTATAAGAGTCAGTGACTAAATAATGACAGGAGACAGGATTTTCATTTCTAGTGTTACAACTTTTTCCCCCCCTCACATGGATGCTCTAAGACTAGCCGGCTACTTCTATTTTTGGGAACAGACCACAAGGGCACAAGACCTCAAAGTCCTCAGAAAACCCTCTAACATTAAGGGTGTTACTGAACTTGGCAAAATAGAGCAATTAGTATAGCAAAGAAATGCATGACAGATACCCAGCACCCACTCTTTTTGAGCACAAGGGTCCATCAGGACACCGAGAGCACTTGGATTGAGCTAAGGGCACAGGTCTTATTATAGTGTTCAGAGACCACATTGCTACACCGTAAAGCCAAAAAAAGGAGAATGGTTTTTCATTCTTCAAAATCATATCTACAAAAGGCCTGACTCTCTTTAAAGGTACATTCTTTTCCTTGAAAGGACAAGACTGTCAAACTCTTAAAGAAAACATCTCCCCCCCGCAAGCATCTGGGTTACCTGTCAGCAAACCAAAAATAACCATTGCTATACAAGAAGTATGAATAAAAATCCCTTCCCCACTCAGTTAGCCTGGTTTTACTTCTGTGGTGCCCTGATGTTGTAATCCTACCAGATCTCCAGTCAGCCAACATTTTTTCCAGGTTAGGACAAGACCTGAATCTATAGTGTAAGGGGTGGGGGGTACCTCCAAGCACTAAAAATATGTACGAGATTTCCAGCCTTTTATTCAGCAGCAAAGCAGATAAACCTATTCCCCTGCCCTTTGCTGGTGACCCTGAACTATGTTGCCATAGACCATATCTGATATAATCTCATTAAAGTGTATTTTAACTAGTAAACACTACCAGCACTAGCTCCTTGGAGGCTACTGGTCCATTAAAAACATGTTACACAGGAGGAAATCCAGGTTCTAGCCGGTTAATGTGCCCTGTGGTTTATGAAGGAAATGAATATTTCCCCCCAAGCCAGTTCTTCATGCAGCTTTCAGGTTACAACACGTAAATGGCTCTGCTTCCAGAAAAGCCGCAAAACATAACGGGGCTTGACAATTGAGAGCCTTATTAATGTTAATGAACAAATCAATACTGCTTTTCAAAGCTGGATGCATCAATTTGCCTCTGATGCTTTTTAGACCATGTACTCCTAGTTGACTGAAGCGTGGTACTTGCCTGTTAACTTTCGCTTTTAATATGGAGGGTCACCGAAGTTCAAGTTGAGGTGGCTGCTTTAATACAGCAGCATCTTGAACGGATGTCATCTGGACCTCTTCAAACTGGATATTGTGATATCTGGTTATTTCCCTTGACACACTGGATCAGAGTCTGAGTCTGTCTTTACATACATATCAGTTCCCTTGGACCCCGGCTCGGGCTTCAATGTGAGCTGCAGCTCGAAATTCCTATTAGAGATACTTAAAGCTACCAAGGTACAAACTATAGCACATGTTCCATAGACCTGTCAGCTCTATTAGAACCGCAGGCTTCGGGTGAAGTTATGCTGGTGTAAGAGAGACTGAAATAATTGGTGCCATGGCCTAAATCAGAAGCTTAAGAGGTAGGAACCCTTGACATTTGGGGTAGCAGCTTAAAATATTCCTTTAACCTGAATTAGCATGAGCTAAAGATGATCGGGCGAGTCAGTCCAGATCAGAATTCACGAGTTTCACAAATAAGACTGAAATAAGATAACAAGATCTTCAATTCTCATAACAGTTACTGAGGGTAGTGGCAAATTCACCCTCACATGGAATTTTTGGGGTTGTTTTTTTTTTTGGCGGGGAGGGATTTTTTTTAATTGAGATTGGATGCCTTTCTAAAAAGATAGCTCTAATTCATCTGGAAGTTAACTGGAATCAATAGTGTTTACTCAAATTCCCTGCTACGCAAATCCTTCCACGGCAGGAATCACTGGGTGAAATTTTCAGACGAGATGATCAGTTGTTTCTGCCTGCTTCAAAACAAGATGTGGGGAATTTATGCAAATTTGGAAACGATCCAGAGAGGATTATTTCAGGCCCATGTTTAGCATAAACAGTTCCTGAAAAGGTTATGAGATTCACAGCTCACAAAGCTTTCTATATGCAAATAGAAAACAAAAACCACAACAACAAACCCCACTTTTTCGTTTTTAAATGAAAAATATTTACCCCCATCCCCCACTTCATGAATACAACATAAGCTGTCAGACAGTGAAAGAAGTCTGGTGAGAGGGGGGTAGCTTGAAATGTTTTTACATCATTTGAGCTATCAGGTATTTCGATGACTAGGGAACCTTGGCGTCCTTATATAAGCAAGATTATCTTTTCCCGTCTGAATCAGAACTCATGGTGGAGGTGATATCTTATTAGACCAACTAGATTTTTTTGCAAAAATCTAGAGATTTTTGCAAAAGAAATCATCTCCACCACGAGTTCTGGTTCCTTTTCCCTCTAGACCAAGCCGGCTACAACCTGGAGACCTTTTCCCATCTTTAACTTGCCCTGAGCCTGATGAAGGGTGTGTGAGCCCAAAAGCTTGCAGAAAAAAGATCATTTTCTTTGCATTTTCTCACTTGGTGTAATAAAAGGTATCATCTCCGAACCAAGAGTTCTAGATTTTTGCATTTTTCCCCAATCTAGCTTCTTTTTTTTTTTTTAAAAGAAAGGTCATCAATGCCACCAGCAACAGAAAGAAAAGCTCAATGAAGTCTTTGCTATAGCCTTTGGGGGATTTTGTTTTTTATGTCAACTACAGTGATTTCTCAGCAGTGATTCATCCACGTAACTGGAGAAACTGGTCTTGCACTTAAGGCACTGAACTGGAACTCAAGAGACTCCCAGCTCTGTAACCAACCAACCTACTGTGTAAATTCAAGTAAGTCACTTCCTCTCTACAACTCAGGTTTCCCATCTGTTTAAAAAAAATACACCTTTCTCCCATCCTCTCTGGTCCTTTTAACCTTTGTACTCAGGGAACCCAACTACATACTGTTCTGCACAGCACCTAGTCCAAAGCACACCTCTCCTCCCAGGGCGGGTTGCAAGTGTCTACTGTTAATAACTTCAGATTAAGAAATAAAACTGGGTGAATTTACACTGGTGCCTCCTTTTGACCTGGTTTATTTTTTTTCTAGGTAGACACAAGTCACACAGCACTGGCAGACAGGAGGAGACAGTTGTGTTAGCTTTTAAAACCAAAACCACCAGGCCTAATTCATCACTGTTTATTCCACTCTCCCACCCGTCTAACACCCTTGATTTCAGTGTTACATCAGCCCAGAAGCAGAGCGAGGCAGTGGTACGTCAGGTCCAAAGAGCACAGGCTGTATGAGAAAAGAAACCATCCAAGAAGGTTATTGTTTAACCTGCATGCCAGATTAGATGGAAAGATCAAAAAGGAGCTGGCTAGCTTCAATAATCAAAACCAAAACATTTGGAGCTCCAGATCACACAATCAGTCCAAAACCTGGATGATTATCGTGAGCATATTGTAACAGGCCTGCAAAACCATGTGGGACACCACAGTGCCTCCCAAAAGAAAGCATTTCATCCAAACAACTTCTGCAACATGCACGTTCCCACCCCCAGAAAAAAAATGAGATAACATTTAAAAATAAAGGAACCTGCAATCCTACGTGAACCACAAACCTCTGCGACTAAACTTGAGACCACTTCTCCTTCTCGTGTCCTTCCTGGACACGCTCAGTTTAGACTGAGTTTTCTGGGACAAGGCCCAATGAGACCCAAACACAGGAGCCTGGCGAATGCCCAGTTGAGGGGCTGTTATCAGCTGTGGTGTGGTCACCAGGAACAAAAAATACACCATATGATATCAAGTAAGTAGGAGGAATGGTTAATATCGTGACCCTTTGGGTGAGATGGTTGGACTGCATTTAAAACAGATAAAAGTAAACGTGCCAAAATGCATGTTCATCTAATGCAGTCAATTAATTGCAAGGAAAAACGTTCAGGCCCCTCGTGGTGTGGGAAATTCAAGTCTTTCGGTTCACATTTTCTCTCTTGCTACATTTTCCCCTCTTGCAACGTAACGTCACGCACAATATTCACCAAGAAGGTATTTCAGCTGGTCAGCAAGCTGGCTACCGTCCTCATTCAGCAGGACTGGTTTCTTCCTCAAACTTATTTTGGGGGTTGATTTCAAAGTCATTTATAGGAGAGGTAGTTTTAGTATCCCACTTGCAATCTCTGGTCTCCCCACGGGATTCAAACGTGCCAATTATCCACCTCGCTGTCACCCTCCATCCCTGAACTTCAGCATTTCTCGCCTTATGTGGACAGAGAAGGAGAAGTTCTGTCTCAGTAAAAAGCAAAAGTAATCGATGCTGGAACGGCAGTGTTACGATTCTCCTGGTTTCCAGCTCCCTCCTCTGCAGGAAAATCATTCCTACTCCTACAAAGAACCGGCACCAAATGGAGAGAGGATTACAACAAAGTCCTCTCAGCGGACCCAGGCTAAGATGAGCCCAAAGCCTCTTTCCGAGCCCTGTCATGAAAGGTAAGAATGAGTGCCCTCAGCTCCCAAAGTCACCACGGATCCGCTTTACCTTGCGGGCTGAGATCTAATACATCACAAAGCTCCCAAAGCATAAAAAAAGACATTCAGAGTAAAGGCACACGCAAAGGATGGGGCAGAGGCGAATGCTAATATGCAACCTTTTGAGTCCCAGGGAAAAGGACAAGACTTTCTTCCTCTTGTGCTCTGACTTGCTGAAAACCAGACACACGCCTCTCCCCACAACACCCGCTCTTCTCTGACTATTCAGCCATGGCTAAAACACACCGATTCCGCCTGCTGACGCCTTATTACACCTGTAGGACCTACCTCTTCGGTCTGGCACTTGGGGAAACCCGCTTGCCTCAGCTGAGACAAGGCAGCGGCTCTCAGCAGCACTGGGGTACCAGCCCCAGGTGGCAGGGTGGGATGAAGGATGCAAAAATCACCATTTGCACAGTCAGCGGATGGGGCCAGCTGGCACTGCCACGGGCACGGCTGGGCTGCTGCGCTTTTCAGCTCCTGGTGCGACCCCAGAGCTTTTTTGGGGGGCTCGCTGCTTTTGCTTTGTTCGTTGACCGCGGAGCCGTGCGAGAGCAATTCTGCAGCTAAGGAACGTGCGAGCCGGGGCAGAAGTGCGGGTCGGGGCCGCAGGGGCGGGGGAGCGCCCGGCGCCGCGCAGGCGGATGCTGCGGGAGCATCGGGGCTGCGAGCGGAGAGCCGGAGGCGGCGGCGGCTCCCAAACTTCAGCTCCGCCCGAGCCCCGGGGTCCAAGGCGGCTGAATCCCCCCCGGGGGCGGCAGGCTCCGGCTCCGGCTCCGGCTCCGGCTCCAGCCCCTGGGCGAGCCGTGCCCGCCTCCCGCTCCGCCTCCGGGCCGCGGGGTGCGAGCTCCTCCCCGCAGCCCCGGGCGAAGGAGCCGGGCTGCGACCTCCCCGGCGCCCTGCCGCTCCTCCGCACACGGGCTGGGGCTTCCCCGGGAGAGGAGGGACAGGGCAAGGGGCTGAGTGACCCCGAGGGATGCTCACTGCTTCTCCCACCAGCATGCCAAGGACCACCAGCCCACTCCAAAGTGGGCAGCTCTTTGCCGCCTGGGCATGAGCCGCTTGTTGCCCCCCAGCTGCCCCTTTAGCCTGGACTCAGGCTTGGAGGACAGGGACGAGCGAGGGGGTTTGGGGCAGAGTTTGCTTGCCTCAGGGGTGGGCGATGTTTGTTTGGCCGAAAATGCCTATAAGATGTCGGCGTGCCAGGGCAGGGAGCCGATGTGGCAGTGCAGCCCCCAGACCCTTCCCTGCCGTCCGCCCCGAGATGTGCGTGCCAAGCAAAATGCCTTGCAGCCTGGCACCCGTGCTGGGGGCTGCCTACCCCTGCTGGAGGCTGCAAGGGAAGGGGTGGAAGAGCTGGGGTGAGGTGTTGGCGCTCACCCCTGGGCTCCGCAGCTGCGGGAAAGTAGTGGCCCTGGACAGCGCTTGCACCAAACAGATGGGGAGCGCGGACAGCTCGCTGCATGGGCAAAGCGTAGGCAGGAGCCTGCGGCAGCCCAGCTGTGAGCTCGGAGAAGAGCAAGCTTGCCTGGCAGCGGAGATACCATGCTGATAGTCCTGGCTCATATGTACCTGGCAGGGGAGATCCCCTTCTTCCTGGCCTTGAGCAACTTGGCGCTGTTGAGAGTAGAGACCCACCCATTGCACTGGGGTAGACTCCCCTGCAAGAGTCTGCTAAGCCCTCCCAATGGGAAGATCTTGGCAACATAATTTATGGTGAAGGGGATTGCTCTTGGGCTTTCCCTCTAGCTTGCTCCTTTGGCCTTTTAGCTAGGGGCGAGCACATCAAGGGGCATCTGAATGCCAAGGCTTGGGGCTTGTACATAGGACACCTACCATGGATTTGGGAGCATCTGAAGCCCCAGGGGCTGAAAAGTCTGGGAGGGAGGAGACTTGCCCGTGGTAGTGCTGCACAGACTTGAACAATTGAGCTCTGCTCAACTGATTTGGCTGCTTTGGCCCGAGACACGAGATTAAAAAAGAAAAGGAGAACAATAAGGATACTCAGTGGTATGAAGGAGCCAGGCCTGGTGCGTTCAGAAAAGAGATGTTGGAGGGGGGACGTGAGGAGGGTTTACCAAATTCAAAACAGCAAAGAGGAAGTAAATAAGGATGCATTCACTGTTGACTCTCTTGCAATACTAGAACCAGGGGTCACCACATGAGGTGAGTAGTTAATTTAAAACTAGCACAAGGAAGTTCTTTTTCACCCAGTGTCACGAAGGTGTGCAACTCATTGCTGCCGGATGCAGGGGAAGCCGACAGTTTGGCCAGGTTCAAAAAGGGATTGGACGCGTTCTCGGAGGAAAGGGGCATCAGCAGCTATTGAGCACGGGAGCTAGGGGCACAGCCTCTGACCCCGAACTTCCTAAACCAGCGGTGCTCAATGGTTTTTGGTCAGTAGGCTAGATGGGAGCCTCCGTGGGCCAGATCTGGTGGTGTTGCAGTGGAGCCCTATCTCGCCATGTGAAGGGGGCAGCTGGTTCCCCAGAGGAGCAAAGGGGGCTTGAGCTGGCCTCTCAGGGGCAGCAGGAGAGAGGGCATGGCCTGGACTTGATCCAGCCTAGGAAGGGGGAAGAGGGTGTGTTCCAGCCCCAATTTGCCACGCAGGGCTTAGGGTCTGGGAATCTGGCAGAGGGGAGGAGCAGCCATATTAATTGTCACCACTCCCTTGCCGCCAGATCCCCCAACCTGTGGGGAGCCCTGTGGGCTGGATACCAGGCTCCATGGGTCAAACTTGGCCTGCGGGCCAGAGGTGGAGCACCCCTGTACTAGATCTGACATGCTGGAGGCTGCAAGTGAGAGAGGACCAGTGGTCAGCCCCGGTTCGCTCTCCCTTTCAGCATCCGCTGTCTGCCCCTGTGTGACACAGGACACGGGGCAACTCGATGGCAGTTCTTATGTAGTGGTGCAGGCACGATTCACAAGATTAACCCGGAGATTTCAAATGGGGATCTCTAGTGTGAAAACCTTTCTGGCCTGCTGCGTGCCCTCTGAGTTCTTTGCAAGGCAAGGGTTGCGCTAATATTTTTCTGTAGCAGAAAAACAAGTGACAGCTAAGAGCTGACATTTTCCAAGGGGTGCTTCGAGCCTATGGAGGGGGCCTCATGTCTGAACTGGGCTAGAGGGAGTCTGAGGGCAAAAAATTAGCACTTTCCAGAATTGATTGTTCTTTCCCACCTTGTTTGAACCCAATGACCATCTGCCCTTAGACAGGGAAGCAGAGATTCAAGGGTGGTTCTGGTCTGAGAAGTAGCAGTGTGACTGGCACCTTATTCCAGGGCCCTGTTCCCATGGGCAAATCCTGTCAATAAAGGGGTGCAAATGGTCAGGTGCATCATCACATATAAAAGAGTTCATATTTTTCTCATGGTTTTGCCACCTAGCTGATCAGGAACAAGTAGCAAAGCTGCTGGGGTCCCTCTGCCAGTAAGTATGGGGAGGGGAGGAGTGTACGGCTGCCCCGTACACTGTCATGATGGGAGAGGCCACAGCGGCTGCTAATGGAGCAGCACTGGTGATAGATACCACAGGACTGAGAGGTTTGATGGAGAAACTCAGTGTAGATATGTCCTAGCTGATTTGTCTGAAGCCAAATGCAAAAGGAAGAATTGCATACACTAGGAATAACTTCTTCTTACACTTCCTCTAAAGCAGAAGTACTTTGGGGGAAAATGTATGAGAGTCCTAGTACTTGTAAAAATATTTCTGGAACTAAGGTAGGGCTAAATTTCTCATTAAAATGATGCATCAGACAACATCTGTGACATGTCCTGATTTTTAAAAAACTTTTCTGACCTTTCTCTTGTGCATTTTCACACTTCTCGTCTTGCTTCTTTCACCTCCTGACTCCTGCAGGGATAACAGACAAATCTGGCAACCCAGTTTCCCACAAATACACACATGTCTATTCTTGAATTGGGAACTATGCAAGGAGCAATGGTGCTATGTCATTTTTATCAAGAGGAAGTGGCAACAGCACCTTACATCTTGGTATTTAGGCAGACATTGGTAAGGACTGGGCATGGTATTATATACCCTGACCTTAAATGTCAAAAGAGCTGGGAAAACTGGAAGCACCTCATGCCCCCAGGAAAAGGGAATGAGCCACCTCGGCAGAATGGCTTCCTGCAAATGCTTTGCCTAAATGCTGAATTTAGGACACTAAATTCAGTGTCCTAACTCAGCAAGGTTTCATATAAAATCCCTGTTGCTTTGGCAGGAATGTGAGTGACCTCAACGCCAAAGGCAGATTTCTTTTCCCTTCCCCGTTTTCTTGTGAAGTGCCCGAGACAGGTAACTCGGTTCTAATGAGACAGTTTACCAAGCAAGTCAATTCAACACGAACCACTCCAAATTGATGTAGAGAGCATCTGTGCTGGATGGTGGCGACAATTTAGTGAAGGCAAGATCTATACTTAGTTCTTGTGCCACTTGAACACTGCCTTAGTACGGAAGCAGTCATTCCAGTAAAAGATGCTTGTGCCTGTATAGCTTCGGAGAATAGCTGCATCTAAACTAGGAGGCTGTCCTACTTAGTTATATCAGTTTCTAACAACTGGGGGAAGAGCAACCCTCACTCACTCTAGAAACGGATTTAATTCAACTGTACAATTCTTGCCAGTGCAAGTAGATCATGGCTAAGGAAATAAAAGGGGCACAAAGTCATTTCCCCCCTTTTCTTAGTTGCCTCTGAGAGACCACGTCAAAGTACTTCCAAATTTATAGACTATTATTCTATTCTATTCTATTCTATTCTATTCTTGCTATTATTAAGAGATTATAACAGATATAGCAATCATTTGGGTCCCCTTGTAGGACTCAGAAAACCCTCTGTTTTCTGAATCTAGTCAAACATTATCTGTCTTTGATCCTAACTTGCTGTTGGACACCTAAGACTTGCTCCATAAGCATGGGGAAGGAGAGATGCTCAGGGAAGTCCATCACCACAGCAGCAGCAGTACATGGACTTGTCCAGTCCTTGCTTGACAGGGAACTGAGTGAAACCCAAACAGACCTTTCCACCCACCTTCTCTGTGCTTTGAAGTGAGTAAGTGTGTCCAGGAAAGAGCTCTGATTTGTCTTGGTGCTCATAATGAATTTACACGGCCTCTTTTCAAGTCCATATTCTTTTTATATTATCTCAAAAGGGTCTCTTGTGTCCTGTGCGAAGGACTTGGGCACTTAAGCCCCAGCCTCAAAGATCAGCTCTTGAAGCAATTGATTTTTGTGTAGTCATTTAAGAACCTCTATTTCCTCCTTTTAAAACGTACAGCAAAGAGGACAGACCATCTGGTTTTGGCACTGTGTAGCCTAGGAAAATAGGTAGTAGCTAACACAGTTTCAAGCCCTATTTATTCACCATTGTCAGCAGTGTTTTTACAACTTTAAAGTATGCCAAATGTCTGTGATCAACCAACACCCATACACTTCAGGGGGGGAAACAGAAGGAAGATTGGTGCTTTTCCTGAATGGGAGATAAGCATGTATAAGGACTGCCAGCACCTCACCAATTAACTGTAGATACTGAAACCTGAAGCACAGCATACTTGGCACATCAGTTAACCCAGCCCGTCTCCCCACATCTTTGGGTTGGGGGCAAGCAAGACAAGGGAGCATCTGAATGCTAAGGCCTGTGGGCTTGGGGCTTGTACGTAGGACACCTACCATGGATTTGAACTTAAAAAAAAGGGAGATCAACAAGGAAGCTCAGTGGTATGGAGGCGCTTTGATGAAAAGGCCAGGCCTGGTCAGTTTAGAAAAGAGATGTTGGCGGGGGGATGCGAAAAGGGTTTACCAAATTCCAAACAGCAAAGAGAAAGTTCAATAAGGATTCACTGGTGACAATACTAGAACTAGGGGTCACCACATGAAGTGAGCAGTTCATTTGAAACTAGCACAAGGCATTTCTTTTTCGTGCAGCATATCGTGAAGGTGTGGATCTTGTTGCTGCCAGGTGCGGTGGAAGCCGACAATTTAGCCAGACTCAAAAAGGGATCGGACATGTTCTTGGAGGTATGGGATACCTAGGAATAGTTTGATGACTCTGTTAAAGGTGCCTACTGCTAAGGTGAAATTCAAACAAGAGAGATCAAGGCCATATGTAGACTACAAACTTATTGTACCTGCATGCAGCCCCCACAGACATGCCGTGCTGATCCATACAGGCAGCCCCCTAACTGGAAGCAGTGTCAAGTTGCAGCAAGGGAAGTTGAGGTGGGATATTAGGAAAAAACTGTTTCACTGGGAGAGTAACAAAGCACTGGAACAGGTTACCTAGAGAGTCGGTGGACTCTCCATTCTTGGAGGTTTTAAAGACCTGGGTAGACAAAGCTTTGGCTGGGATGATCTAGTTGGGGCTGGTCCTGCCTTGAGCAGGCGGCTAGACTAGATGATTTCCTGAGGTCCTTTCCAACCCTTATTTTCTATGATTCTTTCTCTCTGAGTCCACGTAATGCCAAGGATGGATTAATTAGTATTGCTGAATAACAGTGGCAGTTAATCTGGGCACGGTGCCGTATTGATGTGGCTGCCCCACTGCTAGGCAGGACGTAGTGTACACAGAGCAGTGTGGGATAACTGAGGGTGCTACTGCTGGGCACAGTATGTCTGCAGTCAAGGTAAGGCCTAAATAGCTAATGGGGAGGGAGAGGCTGATGAGTAAAAAATGAGGGTCTAAGTCTGCTATCAGTTACACTGGGCTAAAAACTGAGTCACACCCATATAAAACTTTTTTTCCAATAAAGGGAAAATCAGGTCTTAAATGTAGTATAGATGCATAAATGCTGTTTTTGTAGTATGTCTTTATATTAGTCTGTCTATCTCTACCTGCCGTCCTAGAGAAACCACTGTCATCTTGGCCAACTAATTTGAAAAGGTCAGGTCCAAACTCAGACGCACTTGCTGATGCTTTATTGGTTTCAAGACTCAGACTGAATATTAGGGTAATCCACACAAATGCCGCTCAGATATAAGGAATTTCATACTTCATTTTAACAAGCCTTACTTCCAGTGACATTTGTTTTATCTCAGCAGCGTCTGCAGTTTCATCATGAAAATTGAAAATCCTGCTTGTACATTTGCTACCTCTGCAATATTTAATCACGCATTTAATCACTTCATTCTGGCAGAAGGGTGAAAGTTGCATTGGAGACGTTTCTAAATGCTGCCTAATGCTTTCATTCTTCCCTGTGGTGCTAGACATGGCATGAGCAGCAGTGTGGTATCACAGTCAGGTCCCATTGTTGGCACTTTCTGTTAATGACTCTGGGAGTCGTGGGCAAGATGACACTCGGTCAGGGTACCAAAAAATGGATTGTCCGCTCCCAGGAATCTCCTTGTAGTCCAATTTAATACGATCTCTCACTGCTTCATTGAAGGCCTTGTATTTGGTAAAACATCTGGCAATGAATACATTCTTTTGTATCCCCAAGGACTTTGAAAATAACAGAATAACAACTAAGAGTTGCTTTGCTGGAGGAATAAGCAGGTCAAGGCAAACACTGAGTAAACCATGGATGACTACAAAGTTTGGATGTTGTGCGTAGCTCTGGAAATCATGAAATGCAAATGGGATCCACGGCTTAATAATAAGGTCACCTTTTGATTCAGCAGTCAATCGGTGAGTTTGAACAGGTATATCTGAATATTAAAGCATGCTGCTGATCCTGAGCTGTATTCTTTGCTCTGGGGATGGAGTTTCTACTGAGCTGCTTTGCTTTATGGCAATATTTTTAGGAGAGATTCTGGGGGATTTCTCAATTATCTCAAGCTTTTTGCTTCCTCAAAAAGTTATGGCTATCCATGTGGAAAACAAATTAAAGTATGCTTGCATTTTCAAAGTGGGCTTTGAGTACATCATGTCAGCCAATGGAGTGATGTTGATCTACATCAGCTGGCTCTTTAAAACTGAATCCTACAGTTGCCTAGGTTAAATAAAAAGGAATGGTAGAAAGACTCATTCCTTAATAGCAAAGGCAGTCCTGATATTCAAAAAATATGTACTTAATTTTAAGTGTTAGGCCTCTAAATGAGCAGATAAGTTAATTCATGAATGCAGAGAAGATATGTTTAAAAAGTCAGAATCCCCTCTTTCAATCTTTAGCCCCAAGAGTCTCTGTATTACAGGATTTTAGTCTCTGCCAGTGCCAGCATCATACAAAATCCATCCCTGTTTCTACGCTCGCTCCAGCAAAGGCCACTCTCTCACAGAAACCCCCTATCTGCCTCATTACTCACCAGAGACCAAGGCCTTCCTTTTGTTTCTTATCCCACCCTGCCACCTCCCACACCTATCCTTGCTTCACTCCACACAATCCCTAAGAACAACCCATTGTCCAAAAACACCATCCCATTTGGACAGGAAACTATAACAACAGCTAAGCATAGCAAAATATATGATTTGCAAGAGACTACCCAGCAACAGAGAACGGTAACACAAAAGCTGTCAGGGGGGCAGCACTGAGATAAAGAAGCTGGAAGGAGACAGATCCCTGTCCCTGGCCATGTACTTATACCTTTGGATAACAAATAAATAAATAACTTGTATTACTGGCAAGCTAATAAAAGAAAGAAGCATAGTAAAATCAGCAGAATAGCAATGGTAAGCAAACATCTCGCCTGCAATAAGTCTTTTTGGGCATCCTGTCAAGTGTGAAACATTGTTAAGAACTGCAAAAGTCACAGAATTCATAAAGAGCATGGTTTGCTTTCACTGTCCGCCACCGTAATATAGTACATTTTACTATTTGGGATTTAAATGCCTCATTTTCTATATGGCATCCATTGGGAATGGAATTTTTGGAATTTAGGAGGAGGGTAGTTATCGCCCCTTGCCTGTTGCCAGTCTGAACAAATGACCCTATTCTGTTATTTAATTGGGTAAATCTCACATCTCTTTTGGCTAGTTTTCTAAACCTGAGAGGCAGAGATGAAAAGGAAAACTACAGCTATTTTTCTGACCCTTTCACCCCAACTTGGAAACTCAGATAAAATAGGACTTAGAGAGCAAAGTTCTGCAAACTTAAATAAGCCACTGCTCAGAGCACTGTTCTCTATTCCCCACAGGCAAAACCCCTTTGCCTTAGGCCTTTCCTAAGGCAGGGTCAGAGATTAGTTCTTCATGTAGCTACCGCATGCCTGGTGTGGTTTTGAAGTACACATAAGCATCTGTTTATTCGTGAATCATTTTCTTTTAATTTTATTTCTAACTGTGTTCTAGTTCAATGAGGTTCAATGAGGTGGTAATTTTTTTCAGCATCTGGAGGAATATACTGAAAACAGATTTGCAGGATATCTGAGCTCAGTAGGCCAAATCCTGCTCCCAGGTAACCCAGTTTAGTGTAACATGAGCCAGGTAACACAGATCAGAGCTAATCCTGCCCTGGAGTGGCGTAACTTTGAGCTGCATAAGGAGTGCTTAAAACCAGTTTAAGGTGCGGTCAATCCAGGGGTTATGGGCTCCAGAAGTCATCCAAAATGACCATGTAATAAGGCCCCAAGAAATCCAACATAACTCCGTTGAAACTGAAGTTACCCCAGATTTACATAAAAGAAGCAGGAATTTGGCTTAGTAGATGTAGGTAGAGAAAAAGATGCGGGAACTACAGAAAAGCAAAAGAAGAGACAACTCTGAGTGAATGTTGTGGAAGGGACTGTAGTTTTATATGATGAGCTGCAATAAACTTGTCTTTCAAAACAGACTGGCCAAGTTTAATGAGCATCTTCTAGTGAAAGAAAAATTTAAAAAACCCAAATCAGTTAGTTTTTCCTTTCTTTATTGATTGTTTTAACTTATGCTTTTGGAGAGCTCACATTAACATCATAGAGGACTAAGTACTGAAAGAGCCAGCGAGAGCTCACATTAACATCATAGAGGACTAAGAATTGAAAGAGCCAGTTTGAGTGAGACATCAGAAAGAAAGACTGTTAATCCAGGGCTGCTTTATCGGTTGGACATTCACAAAGAAGCTCATTTTTCTATGTAAAAATTCTTGGCTGCGAAGAGGGTTATTGTAAATATAGGGGGAGAGTAAAAGGGAATGTAACGGTGTAAGAGAATGAGATTTTTTTTCATCTGTTGCTTGGCGTCTGTTGCCATTTTGATGAGATGCCTCTAAGGACCTGATTCTGCTCCAGTTAAAACCAGCGGGAGTTTTGCCATGGATTTTCCAAGGGGAGAGGATCAGACCTTTAGTCATCGCACCTCTGCCAGATTGCATTTCACGCCCTGCCAAAATGTCACTGCATGAATCACTCCAGTAGCTTGAGTCACTTAAAAATGGCCTGAACAAAGCCCTGGAGAATAAACTGTAGGAAACAATTCTGTTCCTGATCTTTTCCATGTCTCTGCAATGCTGTCTTACTGCATTACATGAATAGCAACCAGGAACTGCGAAACACGGACAGACATTGATTCTTGGGGTGTTTTCTGTTAATGTTTCACAGACATCGTACAGTTTAGGCAAGCTGTAAAAATGTGAAATCCCTGTGGTGTTCCCATACAACTTTGAACATATTTTAGATGCTGAATAACACTAATAATGCTAAAAAACACTCTATGTTACACTAATGCTAAAAATAATGCTAAAAAACACTTTATGGTCCACTACAGGTTATCAATGATTTGTATGTTTGGCAAAGTTACCCTGAATATCAGTGAAATATTTATTGCTATGTTTATATGACTGTGGTTAAATTCATCCATCATGAAATGCATAGTAAACCTTTTGATAACATTAACCCATGTTTATAGCTGGCACATATTATGCTATATTATTTTGCTATATTATTTTGCTATATCATTCACAGCAAAAGGCTTCTCACTCAAGACCACTGTATCCTAAAACATAAAGAGGGGGCAGGAGTGTTCATCTTCACTTGACAGAACAGTGAATTTAATCATTTATCCAGCGGAGGAAGCTGTAATAAATATGCAGACCTATTTATTACAATCTAGCACTGAATAGTTGTCCACAGATACTTGTATGGGATTTAGATTGGTTCTTACAGAATAGGTCACACTGAAATCAAAACCACACTGGAGGTGCAAATTGTTTTAGGCCTCCTGGACAACCTCATGTTAGAAGTTTCCTCTGATGGGAGGTACTTTTCTTTCACTTTTTAAATTGCTGGTGACCTGTGGAAAGCTGTGGAGGAAATAGGAAATCGCAGGTAAAATCATTGTATTTAACAACAGCATGAAACTGGATTGAGTGTTTTAATCAGAGGATTAAATTCCCCAAACTGTATCTATCACCATGTCTCTCTCTAGACTACTGTTTGTTATATACCTCAAGGCTTTATAGTACACCGCAGGTTGGTCCCTATCACTGACTTCTCTCAACTCTGGCATCCAACTTTTTAGGTCTTCTGGATCTCGGGGGTGAATGTGGTGCATAATGTGCCACTCAGAAAAATTAAAGAATAGGATAAGAAGAGAACTTGAGAGGTCATCTAGTCCAACCTCCTGCTCAAGGCAAAGCCATTTCAGTCTAAAATATCCTAGATATATCCCCACACTCTGTCCCAGGTTGCTTCTGGAGTCATTTGTGTGTTGAATCAATGTGAGTTGTTGATTCTCTGACTTTGGCTCTCTTACAGACAAAACACCAGAAATACTTACGTTGGTGCTAATAATAATCTCTCTGCTGATGGGGTCACGTGCGCTGTGACTTGGTTGCTTACGTGGCATTCTCAAATAATGGTTTCAAGTAGGCTGTCTCCCAGTTGTCCTCTTATTTGGGATACAAAGAGACATCTAACTCACTTTACAAGCATTAATGGATCCTGAAAGCACCCTGTGAGTGAGTAATGTTACACTCATTTCGTAGATAGGGAGAATGAGGAAGCTAAGTGACTATGCCAAGGACATACATAGCAAAACCATGACACAGCTGGGATTTGAACTCTGGAACTTCTGTCTTCCCATCCCAAACTCAGAGCAAGAGAGCACAGCTTCTCTCTCTCAAATGCCTTTAAACAATTTGAATTTTAAGTATATACAGGCAGTCCTCGGACTTATGACACAATTGGTTCCTGAAAACCACATCTTAAGTCGAAACGTTGTAACTCAGAACCAATTTTCTCATAAGAAACAGTGTTATAAATGGGGGATTGCTTCCTGAACCAAGGCCCAATACCCATTTTTCACCAAAAATGCCCCAGAATTTTGTCCTCAATCAATTATAGATGAGTAATATAGCTACATTAATGTATGTATATTGTAAACAGCAATCATATTGATTTGGAAGGACTGCTTTGAGGTGACGTTCCTGGACTTTTTGAAAGGCTCTTGGTTGGACTTTTTGAAGGGCTCTTGGCTGGAGTCTTCTCAGGAGTCTCGTCTGCTTTCTTAAAGAAAGTGTCCAAGGAAGTTTGGACAGACGTTCTCCAGGGAGACGAGTGACGCAGCAAACTTTTTTGCTGGTGTGGCGTGGCATCAGATCAAGCATTGTAAAGTCAAAACTGATGTCATAAAGTTGAAACAGGGTGTCAATTTATAACTGTTGTAAGTGCGAAACGTTGTAACTCGAAACGTTGTAGGTCGAGGACTGCCTGTATAATGGGGTACCGCGTACAATCTAAAAAGTGTTTCGTTTTGTACATCAGGTTGGCAGCATTTTTTGGAAATCTTCAACTCTTAGCAAACAATAGTCCAGCTGGAATATGTTATACTGGTTCTGGTTACGCACTGTTGCAGGTGGTTCATTATCTCATGCAGACAGAGGTGAGGCAAGAATGGCTTCGTAGAGAGAAAGGATGTAAGAAGTAGACTGGACAGTTTTCAAGGAGCAGCCAAGCCTGGGGTAACATGGAGGGGGTATTGTTTCATTCTGAATTCCTTTTATGAATAAAGCCAGGCCCCAGAGCAGGAAGGACCCACTGCTGACTTGTGTGCACTGTGTGAGGAAGCTACCTGTTCACCGTAGGGGAAGCTGTGATCAGAGTGAGGACAATGGAGTTTGTATGGGGTGGGGGGTTGGCTTTTGGGTTTTTGTACTCATGCCTACAGCTCTGGATGAGCTCATTTGATTCAATGAAATGAATCAATGAAAATAACACGTTTTACTGGAGGACTCTATTAAAGAAATTCTTCTTTCCCTTTAACTTTAAAGTGGTTACCAAACAATGAAGCTTTCAGTTCTTTACACTTCACAGGGGGAAAAGGTACAATGAGCTGCTTAATCTCTTTCCGTTCAACTCTTCTGTTCTCATGGGTATCCAGTTGCAAGGTATCCACATCAAACTCTGAATTCTCTGCTGATCCCACACGGCAGTGCATCTGACTGTGAGCTCTTGTTTTAACATGCTGTTCAGGACTTACAAAGTTTCAGCATGAGCGTACAGGCTTGCTATGCCTAAATTTGTACGACAGTGGCAAGGGCGATATCACAAAAGCCTGCAGTATTAAAACTGCTTATGAAATGCAGAGTAGGCACTGTTGCCTTGCCAGGCTAAAATTAACACTGAAGTTTGCAAACCACCAGGAAGCAAGTTACACAGCTGAAGCAAGACTTGGACATTTCTTGATGCATTTGGTTTGCAAACAAATGTTTTTATTTGCCTCCCACAGAGACGAGCTTGCAATCCAAAGACAATACAGTTATAATCCTTATAGCTATAAACTGGATTCATACAAAAGGATCAGATGGCAGGACATAAATCTCATCATGGGATCAGCTAACAGTGAGTGGAGAAGCCCGACAACCAGAATATTAAGGGAAGCAAATGGAATTTTCTTTTATTATTGCCAAGTAGAATCAAATGCAGAGAGGAGAAAAGGAACAGCAAATGTGCACTAAATAAAGGTAGTAAATTAACACCTGGATTCTAAATTAAGTTATCTGCATCCTCACTTATATCAAACTGTAAAAGAAAAAAAAGAAATAGGAAGGAAAAAGGAAAAAAAATTGTGATTGAGCTCGCAAGTGCCTACGGTATGTGGGATACAAGGGGGAAAGAGAAGAATGCAAGGAATGGTTTAAGGATTAGGATCACTGTGAGCTGCAAACAGTTAAAACGCCTGAATTTATTCAAGGTTTGTCTTATGGGAGGCCCCTAAATTTGGGGGAATTTTTCAATGAATGTTTAAGCACCTTGGATGGGTTGAAGCAAGTTCTGTGTTTCAGGGCTTGCAAAGGTTTTTGACAGATATATCAAAGTGCAGCATTGAGAGTTGCCAGCCCAGGCATGTTCCATGCTGAAAGGGAAGAGCCGAGCTCCCCGCACAATGCACGGGTAGAGGCAGGGACTTCAGCATGGGAATATGACAAGCGACTGCCTAAAATAGCCCGCAGCAAATGCTGCAGAGAGGGGTGTGTCATAAATCCCACTCCACCGGAGGTTAGGTACCTAACTCAGGACTGCAGGGAGGCACCTACAGAAAAGGATGATTCATAGTCCAAAACCTTTGCTGGACTCAGGCCCTAAGTTATTCAACAGGCAACTGGCTCACCCTTTCCTTTAAAGAGGGGCTGCTAGTGGTTATACTCAGCTTTTTGTTAGAGGAGATCCTCCGAGCATTCATTCAACTTAAAATCCGGCTTCAATTCCCTCTTCAACCTAAGTGGGTTCAAACCCACATCTCTTACCTTGCATGCAAATGCTTCATCTGACTATAGGCTACCCGTGGGTAAGGAACTCAGCTCCTGTTGACCCAATGACTCTTACATCTCCCTGTTATGAAATCTGATTGATATAGTTGAAAAAGCTACAGAATGAGACTGGAAAGAGCCTTTGGCTAACACCTTGGGGAGTGTCCAGATGAGCATGCACATGCATTTGCCCGGGGACAAATAGCAGCGCCACATAGTTGTGCCACTGCTACTTGTCCCCAGGGAACACCCCTGCATGCGTGCTCAGGCACACAGCAAATTGCCCCGGGTGAACTAGGGGAGGCTGAGGCCAGCACCTGGACTGGCTCCAGCAGCCTTAGCGGGAGTCCTGGGCGCCTCCTGGGCTTCAGCAGTGGTGATCTGGGTGCACAGAGCCTGACCGGCATCCAGAGCACAGCAGAGTATGCTGCTGCCACGTGCACCACCCCACCTTTCTTGGCATGGATTTTTTTGAGACTGGGATTTCCTAGCGTCAAAAAACCCCACCGCACTTCAAATGAACATGCTTGCAAATGCCTGTGGTCTGTGGCACCACAAACTGCACATGCGCACTCATCTGGACATGCCCTTGTTCATAGATTCATAGATGCTAGGGTCGCAAGGGACCTCAATAGATCATCGAGTCCGACCCCCTGCATAAGCAGGAAAGTGCTGGGTCTAGATGACCCCAGCAAGATGCATATCCAACCTCCTCTTGAAGACCCCCGTGGTAGGGGAGAGCACCACCTCCCTTGGGAGCCCATTCCAGACCTTGGCCACTCGAACTGTGAAGAAGTTCTTCCTAATGTCTAATCTAAATCTGCTCTCTGCTAGCTTGTGGCCATTATTTCTTGTAACCCC
>NW_005842013.1:24351-32750 GCF_000455745.1 Alligator sinensis | reverse complement strand
CATTAAAGAGTATCGGTCCAAGGACTGAGCCCTGCGGGACCCCACTGCCCACACCCTTCCAGGTCGAAACCAACCCATCCACCACGACTCTCTGGGTGCGACCCTCCAGCCAATTCACCACCCACCGGACTGTGTAGTCATCCAAGTCACAGCCTCTTAACTTGTTCATCAGTATGGGGTAGGATACCGTATCGAAGGCCTTCCTGAAGTCTAAGTATACGACGTCCACCCCTCCTCCTGTGTCCAGGCGTTTCGTAACCTGGTCATAAAAAGAAACTAGATTGGTCAGGCACGATCTGCCTGCCACGAACCCGTGCTGGTTTCCCCTCAGCAGAATTTGTCCTGCCGGGCTCTCGCAAATGTGAGCCTTGATAATTATTTCAAAGACTTTGCCAAGGATGGAGGTGAGACTGACTGGTCTATAGTTGCCCGGGTCCTCCTTCCTCCCCTTTTTGAAAATGGGGACCACGTTGGCCCTTTTCCAGTCCAAACTGATTAGAAAATGTCTGTGATTTACATTATGGGTCTGTGTCCCTCTTGAAGATCAGGGAGATCTTAACTTCTCTTACATAGGAAGATGCACTGGTCAAGACCACAGCGACATGAATCTGGAGCAGTTTGGGATTCAGTTCTGCCAATGGTTTTTCAACCATCAGTCCACCTTCTCCTCCAGCATCATAGCATCTTCTTCCAGGTTGTCCTCTATGCAAAGAAAAAGCTTCTCACCAGCCACAAAAATGCCAGGTTATTCTCCTTCATATGTCATTACAACTCATCCTTACATAACATTCAACAATGGTTAGGCACCCGATGTACTATAAATAGTACTTGTTATGCTAACCATAATGGTTTCATTACTATGTTGCTCCCCTCTGTTGTATTCATCTGTAGTCTCTCTTATACTGAAACCTGTACGCTCTTTAAAGTAAGGAGCGCCTTCTTTTTTTACATGGCCACAATCCCTGAAGGGGGTTTCTAGGACCTATCACTATTCGAATATGAAAGTGTTAAGAAGATTGTGCAAAATTTGACAAAGAATCCACATGGTTCAAGTGCTATAGCCGCTAATAAACTCGATAAATGAACAGTTGCAGAAATTTTAAGTCCTGAATCAAGTACAGAGACAGAATCACAGAGACTGCCCCTTTGTTACAGTTTCAACAAGGCCTAGCACAATGAGATTCTCGCCTCTAGGCATGACTGTAATACAAATCATAGATGATAATAGCTTGCCAAATTTGAATTCACAGCTGTAATAGACTCAGATAATTCCCAGTGGCCTCAAAGTCTTAAAGAGCTGGAATGCTTCCTTTTCTAACTTTCCTGAGTGATATCATACAAATAAAAGAGACTTATGTTATTGCCCATATATTGAAAGAACTGGGTTAAAGACTACCATCAGAGGAAGAAACAGGTAAGGGGAATAGACTCAAATGTGGCACAGTTAAGGAACAAAAAGCAAAACCAAAGAGACCTGATCATTCATTGTCTTCACCTTGTGCAGTCATTTATACCACCACAAGCTAAATGAAAATCAAATCAATCAAAATCAAATCAATCAAAAAGGTAACATGTTACCTGGCGCTAACCTTTTTAAGTACAGAAAGTAAAGGGCAATAAAAAAAACACAGCCTGGAGGAGTTGGCACACACCAGCTGTGATATGTGAACACTAACGCTTTTCAGTATCTTGAATAAGATTTGCACAATACTCCTTTCAACAAGAGAAGAAAATTCTCCTCTGGCAGGACCGACTCTTCCAGGTCATCCCCATATTTAATACCTGAGCACAGAACAGTCCATTTCTGAGGAAGTCAGAGATTGCCAATGGCTGCATCTTCTTTTTTCAACAGGCAGTAAGATACTACGACAGCTGCGCAGAAGGCAGGGGTGGATTGGCATCCAATCCTGTTCAGCAGATGGAAAAAAACAAACTAAGTAAGGTAACTTAAGCAAAAGTGGCCCAATGAATAACCCAACACCCAGACACTCTGTAGGAAGCCCTGCCTGCGTCCAGGGCCAGACACAGGCATGGGTGAACCAGGCAGTCGCCCGGGGCCCAGACAGAAAGAAGACCGGAAAACATTTGGAGGTTTTTTTGTCCAATTCTCATTATTATTATTATCATTATCTCTGGCAAAGGGAGGCTTGATACTAACCATTTGCCTGGAGCTGCTGCCTGCCTGCCCCAGGCTCTGTAGTCATCTGCTTCCCAGCAGACTTTTCTGGAGCTCATCTGTTCACAGGAGTTGAAGGCAGAGAAAAGTGGAGCTGACTTAACCTCTTGTGTGTGCACTGGTCACAGGGAATATATTTGCATTTGATCTTACCCATCTAGGTTGAAGCCACCCCTTTGGTAGTCATTGCCTTTTATTTAGCTATGAATGTGCATTATTCGGGACTCCTTGTCCACTCCCTCACCCTGATCCTGTGCATAGGGATTGCCCCTTACACCTTGCAGAAAACAAGGTTGACCATGTCATCAGTGTGAGAAGGGGCCATTCCCCTGGGGCTTCATCTCTGCTGGGGGGGCATCTCTAGGATCCCGGGCTATCACCATACCACAATCTTGTCTACCCGCAGTCCATGGTCCCAGACCACTGGGCAGTGATGCTGTAGGTCCCAAGCTATGGGCTTTCCTAGAAATTAAAGGGACTTTTACAAGCCTTTTGACAGGTACTGCTGGGGGCAGGGGAGTTATGGATAGCCCTCCATTGCCCCCTCTGTAGAGAGCAGACCTTTGTCGCACTTCAGCCAGGAGGCTGTCTATAGTGCTTTATATTTTTATTGTGCTACAAACTTTGCAGCACAGCAAAAAGTTATGTCTGCCAGGGGCCTTTATCATACAGGCTCTCTTGGCCTATTGCCGAAAATCTAGTTCCCTTTCTGCACTGCTCTCCCACTGAAAGTTGCAACCTACCTGCTTCTTCTCTATCCCAAGAGATTTGGGGTAGCCCACCACTCGCATTGCAATGGAGTCAGGTTCTTTGCCTGCTACCCCTCCTCCCTTCCTCCACCACCATCCCAAACCATAGAGACAGCTGCTTTAGATAAGATAGATAAAATAGGCAGAGACTAACACAGCCAACCACCTCTGCTCAGAGATAGCAGAAGAATTTCCTTCTTTATCAGCTTGGCTCATTCCCACAAATAACCCACAGCACAAACTAATTAAACCTTGGTCTTTGCAATAATCGTTATAACAATAATATAAGAATGACAATAATTGAAAATACTTTGTGGTTTCACTGCAGTTTCCATCAGAGGATCTCAAAGCACTTCACATACTTTAACAAATTAAGCTCTTCAGTGCCCTGATGAGCTAGGTAAGGATGACACATGGGGTCATTTAATTTAATAGTGATCTATACTAATTGTTTAACAAGGTAGCATGGAGCTACACAGCAGCTGATGACCGGAAGGCCTCCTTCCTTGGTTGAATCTGCAGGTGGACTGCAGGGATGCAAAATGCAAGTATGTTTGACTGCATTTAAAACACAATTATTTGTTTGAATTTGGCCAAATGAACCCACTAGACTCCCAAGTGACCACAGAATATCTAGGACCTCACGTCTAGGTCCTAGTACCGGGGTCATGTTTCACTTGTGACTTAAATGTAATAATACCAATAACTAATTCACACACAGCCTTCTTAAACCACCTAAAAGTTCCCTGACCTTAAAGATCTCCCGTTCAAAGACAGACTTACACCTGTCCTCCTCAGTAGAAGAAGTTGCTCTGTAGGACGTGGGACTGGAAAGGACTTCCTGGGTCAGTCATACTGTTACAGGCCACAGTATTACCATATAATCCCTTCATATATTTATCAAACTCCATCTTGCAATTATCTGGGATTTTGGCTCCATTATAACTAATGAGGTAGTTATAATGAACATCAAACCTGTTTCTAATAGCCAGCCTACATTTATTCATGGACAGTTTATATTCCTTAGTTCCTACTTAAACAGCTCTTCTCCCTCCCTGTCATGTACCTCCATGGTGTATTTATAGGAAGCCTTTTTTTTTTGCTAAACTAAACCACAAGATCTTGCCATTCCCCTTATCCTCCTATTCCCGCCTGAATTTATCCTTCTTAAACATGGGTGACCAGAACTGTACGTGCTATTCCACATGAGGTCTTACCACAGTCTTGTATTTTGTATAAACATTTTTTATCTTTACTGGAAGTATCTTATCTGATACATCTGAGAATCACAGTTGCCTTTTTCATGGCTGCATCACACTTCTGGCTTGCAATCCTTTGACTAACCCACTCACATCTTTCCCTTCATTTGCTGTTTAAAACTGTTCTTGTTAGTAGTCTCTAAATGCATGCCTTTGCATCTTGTACCATTGAAGTCCATCTCATTTCTGTCACTCCAGTCCTCAAGATGGCTGGGTTTTTTTCCTCTATGATATTCTGATCTTCAGGGATCCTGGTTTTCTCTGATTTTAAAAAATCCCCAATTTTCAGTTAAAAAAGTAACCCCAAATCCATGTTTTTCAATTATTAAAATGAAACACTACTATATATGTGTGTGTGTGTGTGTGTATAGTGGTGTTCCATTTAAATCACGGAAGAATGTGGATTTGGGTTTACTTTTTTTAACTGAAAATTGGGGATTTTTTTGTAAATCAGAGAAAACCAGGATCCCTGCTGATCTTCAGTATCTGCATTAACAATCTGGCAGATGGGATGCAGTGCACCCTCAGCAAGTTCATGAATGGCACCAAGCTGGGAGGTGTAGTAGATACAGTGGAGGGCAGGGCTAGGATTCAGAGTGATGTAGAGAAACTGGACTATTGAGCCAAAAGGAGTCTCATGAGGTTCAACAAGGAGTGTAAAGTCCTGCACTTCATATGGAGCAATCCCATGCTCCAGCACCAACTGGGGGTGACTGGCTGGGCAGCAGCTCTGCAGAAAAGGACCTGGGGGTAACAGTGGACAATAAGATGGATATGAGTTAGCACTGTGCCCTTGTGGCAAACTAAGGGGTTTGGCAGGGCAATAAGGCTGAAGTCTGTCGGTCACACTGAAATGCTGCCAACTGGGAACCAACACATACAACACAGCTACATTGGTTCAAGTTTTGTTTAAATGAATACACTTCTTTGCTCATAGCGCAGTCCCAGAAGTATATTACTCAGCAGTGAGTCATCAAAGTCAAAGTGATATTTGCACTTTGATTGCAAAGGAACACTTTTTTGCTTGCTTTACCCCCTATTTTTGTTTGCTGCGGTGTCACCTTTTATGGCAGCACCAAAAAAGAGTAATTAGCAACATCCACAGCAGCACTTCTGCCTTACATAACTAAATGATCCTCTGAAGTGTGAGCAGCAGCTCTTACTGAATCACGTGAGTGGGCAGCTGATGAAACTTAAGTTTGCCCTGGTATGGGATGACTTTGTTACTTCAATTAGAAAAGAAAGTTTCACTTTTGCAGCAAAGATTCACCGGGTTTGCCAAACTCTCACATCAGTCACAACTTTGCCACACACATTGGACCAAAATCAGGGCAGATTGAACTCCTCTGAGCTTCGTGGAATCACACCAGGATGAATTTATCCCACTGTGTTATTTATTTTCATGCAATTAATTTTATTATTTAGTCTCTCAGACATTGTAGAAAACTGAACTATCAAAGGGAAGCCAAAACTGTCAGAGAACTACTGAGCTGAACAAAAAAAGACTGGAGACAGCTACGGAGAAACCATGGCAGGCATCCACAGGGAGTCAGCTCCACAGATCAGCTTCCTGAACTGAAAAGGCCCTATTCTCCTGGCTCAATTCAGATGAGACCATGGAAGGAAGAATAAGACAGCCAGCCTGATCTCAGCAGCCTTCAAGAAGAGACAAGTGACAGTCACTCATTTACTTGGAGATGAGCTCATTTTGGCTGTTTTGTACTTGAGGAAAACATGTCCGTTTTATATTGTAACCAGTCTGTGGCACCCAGGACCCCGTGTCATTATAGCGCACACCGTGGCGCTGTGAACTTCCCGGTCGGAGCTGAGAACGTACGTTTTCAAAAGAACGGGCTTCAATCCCATGAACACAAGGGCGGATCTGGAGGCAGGGGGTGCTGCTGCTGTTCGCCTTCTGCTTCCTTCCCCGCTGACTTCAGCCGCACGAGGAAAGATGGGATGAGAGGTGCTGGCACTCACTCCCCAGCTCTGGAGCTGCAGCAAGTTGCTCTGGGCCAGAGTTCACACCAACCAGTTAGGATTGCTGCATGCACGTGCTGCATGCACAAGGCTCTTGTAGCCTGCACTAACTGGGCTGAGCTCAGAGAAGAGCAACAAAGCTGCTCAGAGGTACTGAGAAGCTCCCATATGAGCAGAGACTAAAGATACTAGGCCTTCTCAGTGTAGAAAAGAGATGCTTGAGGGGGGACATCATACGGGTTTACAAAAGACTAAACAGCAAAGAGATTTTCTGTTGACTCTCTCTCCCAATACAAGAACTAGGAGTTACCGAATGAAACTTGTCAGTAGTCAGTTTAAAATTAATACAAGAAAGTGTTTGGGTTTTTTTCATTAAAGCGTGGAACTTGTTGCTACCAGATGCGGTGCAAACTGCCCGTTTAGCCAGGTTCAAAAATGGATTGGACAAAGTCTTGGAGGAAAGGGGCATCAGTAGCTATTGAGCATGGGAGTTAGCCATTGAATCACAACTTCCTAGACCTTAAATGCTGGAGGCTGCAAGTGGGAGAGGGAATGGAAAAAAAAACCCTGGTCAGACCCAGCTCACTCTCCGTTTCAGCAGCCATTCTCTGCCGCTGTATGACATGACACAGGACACTGCCTAGATAGATCTGCAGCAGGGGTGAGCAAAACACAGCCCACAGCTCGGATCCAGCCACCAAAGGTTTCTATCCAGCCCATGGTGGGTACCTCAGCCCTTCCCAGCTCAGGAGTGTGGGGCAGTCAGGCATTGGTGCTTGCAGCCAGTCCCGCTGCCCCAGGTTTGTGGCAGGAAGGGGGCAGTGGGGCAGTCAGCCTCGCCATCCCAGCAGCCCCCACAGCAGTGGCTCACTCTGCCTGGCTGCCACTACCAGTCCGCTCTGCACCCATTGCTGGGAGCGCCGGATGTAGCTGGCAGGTGGGTAGGGTCTCCATGAAGACCAGCCTGGGACCCCCACAGGCAGGGCACACTCAGCAGGGTGGATGGGACGGGCCCAAGGGCAGGTGCAGAGCAGCGTCCAGGAGCGGGACAGGCAGGCAGGGGCAGGATTGTAGGGCGGCGACTGCCCAGGGCAGAGCTGCCATCTGCTCCCTGCATATCCCAGCCCATGCAGGGAGCAAATTGAGGCTCTGGGCCCTGCACTGTCACTGCCCCATGATCCTGGCCCTGGGCCTGGCCCCGGCCCCACCTGCCCATCCTGCTCCGAGACGCTGCACCCCACACACTTGTGGGCCCATCCCATCTGCACCGCCAAGCACAGACTGCCTGCAGCGGTCCTGGGCTGATCTTCATGGAGACTCCACCTGCCCTGTAAGGCACCCCCAGTGATGGGTGCAGGGTGGAATACCAGATAGGACCGATTGAACCCCTGCCACACCCCCGCGCCATGCCAGGTCAGCACCCCCCGCCCCACACCCACTGTTCAAGTCTGGGTCAGTTCCCGCCCAACCCCTCAACCCTCAACAGCTCAGCAAAACTCCCTAAGTGGGGCCCTTCAGCCCAAATAATTGCCCACCCCAGATCTACCAGAAAATGGCAATTCTTATGCTTTTATATTGTCAAGCTCACTGCACATTTGCAGAATGGCCTCAGTGGGGTGTGGGCGCACACCCCCTCACTCCACACCTGGATCCACAGCTGCATGGACAAGAAAAGACCATCTCCATTATGTTAGCATGTGCAGGCTTGATTATACGATAGAAGAGCTTTGACACTAACTAACCCAGGCTGCAAAGGGTTGGCTGCCGGGTCATGGCATGAGCCCCCTGCTCAGACCCCCATCTGTCAGCTCAGGCAAACAGCTTCCGCCACTAGCAGTCATGTGCAGGGTTAAATCTGGGCAGTGGGGCAGCCCCAGGAGGGAGGCAGCTGGCTCCGAGCACCCCGTCCCTCTCCACAGTATAACAGTATACATGCCAGTCCACAGTATAAAAAAGTTTGGGAACCACTGAACTAAATAGTTCCTTACAGTATACTAAATAGCTTTTGTAGTGACTAGAGAACAAGCAAGACATGGGGACATGTACAGTGATTAACAGAGGCTCCCTGCCCATAGCATAGATTCATAGATGTTAGGGTCGGAAGGGACCTCAACAGATCATCGAGTCCGACCCCCTGCATAAGCAGGAAAGAGGGCTGGGGCTAGATGACCCCAGCTAGATACTCATCTAACCTCCTCTTGAAGACCCCCAGGGTAGGGGAGAGCACCACCTCCC
>NW_005842013.1:22037-23407 GCF_000455745.1 Alligator sinensis | reverse complement strand
TAGTCCCGCTGCCCCAGGTTTGTGGCAGGAAGGGGGCAGTGGGGCAGTCAGCCTCGCCATCCCAGCAGCCCCCACAGCAGTGGCTCACTCTGCCTGGCTGCCACTACCAGTCCGCTCTGCACCCATTGCTGGGAGCGCCGGATGTAGCTGGCAGGTGGGTAGGGTCTCCATGAAGACCAGCCTGGGACCCCCACAGGCAGGGCACACTCAGCAGGGTGGATGGGACGGGCCCAAGGGCAGGTGCAGAGCAGCGTCCAGGAGCGGGACAGGCAGGCAGGGGCAGGATTGTAGGGCGGCGACTGCCCAGGGCAGAGCTGCCATCTGCTCCCTGCATATCCCAGCCCATGCAGGGAGCAAATTGAGGCTCTGGGCCCTGCAATGTCACTGCCCCATGATCCTGGCCCTGGGCCTGGCCCCGGCCCCACCTGCCCATCCTGCTCCGAGACGCTGCACCCCACACACTTGTGGGCCCATCCCATCTGCACCGCCAAGCACAGACTGCCTGCAGCGGTCCTGGGCTGATCTTCATGGAGACTCCACCTGCCCTGTAAGGCACCCCCAGTGATGGGTGCAGGGTGGAATACCAGATAGGACCGATTGAACCCCTGCCACACCCCCGCGCCATGCCAGGTCAGCACCCCCCGCCCCACACCCACTGTTCAAGTCTGGGTCAGTTCCCGCCCAACCCCTCAACCCTCAACAGCTCAGCAAAACTCCCTAAGTGGGGCCCTTCAGCCCAAATAATTGCCCACCCCAGATCTACCAGAAAATGGCAATTCTTATGCTTTTATATTGTCAAGCTCACTGCACATTTGCAGAATGGCCTCAGTGGGGTGTGGGCGCACACCCCCTCACTCCACACCTGGATCCACAGCTGCATGGACAAGAAAAGACCATCTCCATTATGTTAGCATGTGCAGGCTTGATTATACGATAGAAGAGCTTTGACACTAACTAACCCAGGCTGCAAAGGGTTGGCTGCCGGGTCATGGCATGAGCCCCCTGCTCAGACCCCCATCTGTCAGCTCAGGCAAACAGCTTCCGCCACTAGCAGTCATGTGCAGGGTTAAAGCTGGGCAGTGGGGCAGCCCCAGGAGGGAGGCAGCTGGCTCCGAGCACCCCGTCCCTCTCCACAGTATAACAGTATACATGCCAGTCCACAGTATAAAAAAGTTTGGGAACCACTGAACTAAATAGTTCCTTACAGTATACTAAATAGCTTTTGTAGTGACTAGAGAACAAGCAAGACATGGGGACATGTACAGTGATTAACAGAGGCTCCCTGCCCATAGCATAGATTCATAGATGTTAGGGTCGGAAGGGACCTCAACAGATCATCGAGTCCGACCCCCTGCATAAGCAGGAAAGAG
>NW_005842013.1:934-21571 GCF_000455745.1 Alligator sinensis | reverse complement strand
CCCTTTCCGCTTCCGTGCCACCCAGCAGGTCATTTCCTAGGCTGTAGGTGTGCTGGACATTTTTCCTCCCTAGGTGCAGCACTTTGCATTTCTCCTTGTTGAACTGCATTCTGTTGTTTTCTGCCCGTTTGTCCAACCTGTCCAGGTCTGCCTGTAGTTGTTCCCTGCCCTCCAGTTTGTCCACTTCTCCCCACAGTTTTGTATCATCCGCAAACTTGGACAGAATACACTTCACTCCTTCATCCAAGTCGCTGATGAAGACATTAAAGAGTATCGGTCCAAGGACCGAGCCCTGCGGGACCCCACTGCCCACGTCCTTCCAGGTCGATACCGACCCGTCCACCACAACTCTCTGGGTTCGATGCTCTAGCCAATTTGCACCCACCAGAAGGTGTAATCATCCAAGTCACAGCCTCTTAACTTGTTCACCAGTATGGGGTGGGATACCGTATCAAAGGTCTTCCTGAAGTCTAAGTAGATGATATCTACCCCTCCTTCTGCATCCATGTATTTTGTAACTTGGTCATAAAAAGAGACTAGATTAGTCAAGCATGATCTACCTGCTACGAACCCGTGCTGGTTTCCCCTCAGCATAATTTTTCTTGCTGGGCTCTCACATATGAGCCTTAATAATCTTTTCAAAGATTTTACCAAGGATGGAGGTGAGACTGACTGGCCTGTAGTTGCCTGGATCCTCCTTCCTCCCCTTCTGGAAAAGGTGAGGAAGCCAACCTCTTGACTGCATCTTGCAGTCATATCGCCCAAAGTCAGATCCTGGATAGTTTTATATCATTATGTCTTGAGAAACAAATCACACCAACATTATGACCCCAAGTGGACATTCATGCACTTCACATAGTTTACTGGTTCAAATCCAGCCCAAGTCAGCAATAACTGAAAGTTTCTGCTTCCAGTGACTAAGCCCAGACTGGGGCCACTATATGTTCCCTCAGTATAAATAATTACACATAAAAGCTATTTTAAAAGAACTTTATTAAGGTTGCAAACTCAAGCATTCAAAAGTGAGGAAATGCCAAAGTGAAAGCTGCCTGTGCAACCTTAATGTGATGGCCCCTTTTCACATATCCTTTCTGATACAGTCATTAATTACTTGATCTCAGGCTATTTTTCCGCAGAACCCTCCTCCCTCATTAAGTTCATAAAACGCATGGTGCTCACTTAACAAGTACCTATTCAACATGTTTTTTCTCCTTGTCATTCAATGCAAGGTTCCCCGCTTTATTTAGTGCACACTATTCAAATCCTGCTCTGAAGCCAAGAATCATTAAGTTCCTAATGGGCTTTCTATGGTTCTCATCACTGTGGTATCTCAGAGCCCCTCAGACATCTATTATTCTATTTTCACAACATCGTAATGACATGGGATATTGAGATCACCCCCAGGATAGAGATAAGGAACTGAGATAGTAAGACACTAAGATGATCACTAAGATCTGCTAATTTTGGGAGACCGATTCGAGACATCTGGGGCCTAATTCTTCAGAGCACGTTATCTATTCAAAGAACAGTTCCACTGACTTTGATCGTATCTGAATGCTCTGCAATTTGGAAATCAGACCTCCGAGCCTGAAGCTGGGGCCCAACGAATGAGCAATGTGCAATTTGGGATCACCTGGGAAAAGTTTAAGTCACTTGTGTATTGCCACCAAAACTCTGGGACAAAGGCAGGGATAGAATCAAGGTCTCCAGATAGTATTCTACTAATTTAACCATAAGACCTTTATTTATATCCTGGATCATCCACCTGGGAAACAAGACTTATGAGGAAAGGCTGAAAAAGCTAGGTCTGTTTAGTCCGGAGAACAGAAGATTGAGGGGGGATTTGATAGTAGCCTTCAGCTACCTGAAGGGAGATTGTAGAGGGGATGGAGATGGACTCTTTCTGTGCCTGTAAAGGACCAGACTAGAAGCAATAATGGCCTGAAACTGCAGCAGAAGAAATTGAAGTAGGAGTTTAGCAATCACTTTCAGTCTATAAGAGTGGGCAAGCATTGGAACAGGCTACCCAGAAAAACTGGTAGCAATTATAGGGCAATCTCCACCCCTAGAAATGTTCAAGAGCAGGTTAGACAAGACATTTGACTGGGGTGGCTTAGTTGGGGATGATTCTGCCCTGAGCAAGTCTACCGCATTCATTACATGCCCTTCTGAATCCTGCAACCTATGAGCCAGGACTCCCATGGACAAGACTCTTTATTACTACATAACTCTCTATTGTATATTTCCCAGGATAGGTCCAACCTGTGCACTGTGGAAAAAATAGAGTATAAGAGCGATTCTCAACCAGAGTGTTGCAGCATCCAGGGGTGCCACTAGATGCTTTTGAAGGATGCCTCAAGGAGTGGGGTGAGAAGGGAGGTGTGAGGAGATAAGCAGATAAGGGAAGGCTCAAGCTTGTCCCTGTTTGGCCAATCCCCCATCTCTACTGCCTGGCCCCTCTGCAAGGAGGTAAGCATTATAATCTACAAAATTAGTTTTTAGTGCCAGTCAGTTAAAAAAAAGTTATGGAGAGATGCCTTGGGTTGAATGAGGGGTGCCTTGAAAGAGTTCAAAGAAGAGCCACCCGTATGATCAGTCTTACACGGCAACCATACGAAGAAAGGCTGAGGGATCTGGGATCTTCAGCCTGAAGAAAAGAAGGCTGAGAGGGGACTTGGTAGCAGCTGACCACTACACTAGGGGCGTACATCAGGGACTCGGTGAGCAACTGTTCACCAGGGCACCTGAGGGGGAAACTAGGAGCAATGGCTACAAACTCCTGGAAGACTGCTTCAGGCTCAACATTAGGAAAAACTTCTTCACATTCAGGATGTCCAGACTGCAGAATAAGCTCCCTCCAGACGTGATGCAATCACCCACCCTGGAAATCTTCAAGAGGAGACTGGACGGGCACCTTGCTGGGGTCACCTAACCCCCAGTTGTCTTTCCTGCTTGGTGCAGGGGGCTGGACCTGATGATCTTCCAAGGTCCCTTCCAGCCTGACAATCTATGAATCCAAAAGGGTTAAGGACCACTAATGTATAAATCATGGAATGAAAGACTATATCATAACACGTATGCATGCAGAGGAAGGTTGCACAGATAACCTTCATTCCGACATTTCCTACCTTTTGACTGCTTGATTTTGCTTCCTTGATAATGTTACAGTTTTATGTAGAATTCCCCATGTTTAAAAAAACCCTGAAAAAAACCCAGTAATGCCATCATGTGCATTTGAACCAGTGTTCCTATTAAGAGCAGTCCAGTTGGAACTGTTAGATCTGCTGACCACACTTCCACATGCATATGGCGCTCACAGAGTGAGCCATGCCTTGCAGGAGGTAAGGCCAGCACTAGAGGCAGACAGGGCACTTGGCCAATGGGTGTCACAGATGCTTGTTGAAGCATGGGGAGACACAGGGACCTTGGGTTCCACTCCCGGTCTTGTCCCATCTCTGCTCATTTTCAGTTGCTCTGCAACCTGCTGGTTTCTTTTAGCTGCTAATATCTAAAGAAGACTCAACTGTGCATGCATAAAATAAGTTTTGTTAAAGAATGCAAGTACCACCATCCCGTGTCAAACCAATGGTCCATCCACCCCAGTGGTCAGTCTCCGGCAGTGGCAGAAAAGAATAGTCTATAGAGGGAGAGCCTTGACATGGATATCTTTAGAGTGATCTGTTCCCTATTCAGATTTTGAATTGATCGACGATGCTTCTGGAGAGAAATTATATGATTTTATTCAAAACCACAGTCCTCACATAGGAAAAAAAGAACTGCACCAATTCAAGAAAGTGAAAGAAATTCAATCATATTAACGACGTTTTGATCTTATTAAACCTCTAACACATTAGATGAGTGTAGTGGAAACAGGCAACAAGTATCTTCTGCGCTGGAAGCCACAGCTCTGCTGACTTAAACTCCTGCTTTAGGGGTCCAATTACCTACAAAGAGCTAATGTCTGATGCTGAAAGGGAATCATTTTGCTTTGCATTAGCTCCACAGCAGTTTGCTGCATAAAAGAGTCTGTGACTGTTTTTCAGAATAAATACAATAGACAAAGCACAGTATTTTGGAGTCCCTGTGGTTGAGCTATAAAGGTAAGTTTACAAATTAATCTCTTTAGGGAGATCTGCCTAGAGCTAACTGTACCTGGACTTTGTTATAGCAAACAGGGACTATAAAAGTAAAATAAGGCATAAATCTCAGAAGTAAGACTTCTTTGTGATATCTTTTATTGGACCACCAGTATAGTTGGGAAGAGATGTTAGACAAGCTTCCAGCCACAAAATGCCCCACTTCCAGTCTTTGTGCCCAAAAGCATGTCTACCACCTCTCCCAAATATGCAGTTGGTCCAATAAAAAATTATCACCCAAGAAACCTTACTTCCTGCATATTTCCTGGACCCCCACAGAAAGAGCAGCAGTCTCATCATTGGCAATCCCTTGCATTCGAGGATGACTGTCTTCCATGACTGCTTTATCTGTGGGTCCAAAAATGGCTGATAAGGCCAATCCAGGATCAACCGATTGTTTCAACTCCAGCAGGTGGATCTGGACTCTTGATTCAGTTTGCGACATGCTGTCTTTCCTGCTCCCCCTTTTGTGTCTCCTGTTATGGTCATAATGTTTCAGAGTACTGAGATCTTTGCAGCAGACTCTTCCTTCATTCGGAGCAGCCCTGGGCAATAGTCTTCTGCGAGTTGATGTCAATGTTATATTTTTTCAAGTTGGCCTTGAGGATGTCCTTGAAGTGCTTTCTCTGCCCTCCTCTTGAGGGTACACCTTGACTGAGCTGGGGGAATAAAACTTGTTTTAGGAGTTTGGAGCTGGACATCTGGATGACGTGGCCAGCCCAGCAAAGTTAACGTCAGATAATCATTGCCTCGATGCTTGCTTGTGAGAGGACTCTAATGTTCGTGCATCTGTCTTCCCACTGGATTTGAAGGATCTTCTTCAGGCAGCATTGCTGGTACATCGCCAGTGACTTGAGGTGTCTCCTGTACATTGCCCGTGTCTCAGCTCTGTAAAGCAAGGTGAGGATCATGACTGCTTGATAAATCATGCGATTGGGTTTGAATCTGATGGTGCAATCTTCAAATATCCATTTCCTCAGGTTTCCAAAGGCTGCACTTTCACTTTTAAGGTGATGTTGGATTGGTTCATCAATGTCAGCCTTCTGCAAGAGATGGCTTCCCAGGTACGGGAAATACTCAGTGTTCTCCAAAGTCTCCCCTACAGCACTCGAACTGCACTACAGCATGATTCTCATTCAGTCTTCTCTTCCCCTGCTCTATAATTCCTTTTCTCCATGAACTGTTGCTATATACAAGTATTGTAACAGCAAAGCTAAAAAGGTAGGATCTTTTACTTTACTTATTTTTCATTCAATATGTATTAAAACACTCCCCACTCTCCCCACACCATCCTTGCATTTTAAAATGGCCACAGGGGCACTTTAACTAAAGCTCAATCAATGAGCGTTAGTTAAAACGCTTTCCCACAGTTATTTTAAATTGCAGGGAGGTTTAACACACATGACTATGGGGCGATGCTGGAGCGTTCTAGTTAGCACATGAACCAGCACGTCTATAGGTAGCCCAGATGACCCAATGAGCATATTAAAAGGAGTTAATGCTGTTTGATGCATTTATCCTCTCACTGTCCCAGCCATAGTTGTAAAAGCATATTAAATACATTCTGGTAGCAGTTTATTTTTCAACAGCACAGCACGAAAATCTAATTTTCATTCAAAAGAACAAAAAATGTGGTTTTGTGCTATTCGCTCCAATCTTCACAAAATAATTGCATTTTCTTGGACCGCGTTGTATGTCACTGTCTGTCAGCCAGAAACCACGTGAGCAAAGAAATACACAGTGTGTATGATTGTCTGCAACACCGTGGGACTGTGCCTCATAAAAAGTGAGTGTAGGATCAGGTCTTTTCTATAGTTCTGCCTATTTGATATTTTGGAAAATAGTCTTGAAATGAATACTGATGTCTCAAAATCCAATTAATGTACTTGGTGTTCTTCTGGTCATTTTTATGGGTTTACAATCCCATTTAACTATATTTCTGAATAGGTGCCACTATTCAAAATGGAACGTTTTGGACTGTTTGAGTTGCAATTTGTTTCGAAGTGTGAAAGAGAAACAAGGGGCACACTGTGTTGTGGAATTATTGCAAAAACGCCTACAGAGGATAATTTAGCATTTAGACCAGTGGTTATCAACCACATTAGACTAAGACACCCCTTGTTAGGCTCAAGGCCCCCCTCAGAAAATGCCAACTCTTAGCTTTCACTCATGTTTGACTACAAAAAAACACTAGAGCAATTTGTCTGCTGCAAAGAACTCAGGTCAGAATATTTTTGCCACTGTGAAATTCTATATGAACTATCTGGATTTATCTTGTGAATTGTATGTTAGGTGTTTCCACACCTAACAGTGCTAATATTACGCAGCACCCTATGGCACCCTTAAAAGGATCCCAGAGCACCCCACAGGGCCCCCGCACCACAATTGAGAATCACTGATTTAGATCCTCTCCAGACTAAGTCTGAAACCCAGATGCCTGAAACACTTTTAAAAGTAACGCGACCAGGTGTAAGCCAGTTGAAAGCAACAGGATTGCAACTATACTACTAATAGCATTATCTGAAGACAGATATAACTGAAGACAGAATCTGAGCTCTGAAACTTTTCTTACCAATGATGATTCAGGAGGAAGAAGAGACCTAACTTGATTCTTCAGCTCTAGTTGTGTTTGTAGGCCTGAAAGTTTGAAAAATATTTTAAATTGAGCGGAACTGATACGCTAGGAAATAGCATGCAGACCAAGGAGCTCATTTTTTTACAGGTCCTTCCCTGTGTAGGATCATGTTTTAATGTAGGTGCAGTAGTTTGACTCCTAAACATTCATCATCGCTAAGTACAGGCGTTCAAGAAGCCCACAGTGGAAGCACACTAACTTTTGAGCTTTACTCTAAGCACCCTGTTTAGGTCAGGAGGAAGCAGAGCACATGTTAGCGCCTGTGGACCTGGACAGCTGTGCTATCCTGGACCCAGTGTCTCTCTGAGAGAGCTGCAGGCTGGAAGGCATTGGTGCAGCAGACGTAGAAGACTGCTGGCCATGTCTCCCCCTTCAAGGACCATGGACCCCCAGCCCTCGCCGATGCCTGGGGCTCGTGTCAGGCAGCCACACCAAGCCATGGGGTTGCCTATGCCTGCCGCGGCTGTCCCTCTCCCCCACAGTAAAGCCTGGACCAGGAGTGAGGCCATGGGGAAAGGAAGAGTCCCTCCCTTCACCCCCAGTTCTCCCAGTAGATAAGCTGGGGCCACTGGGCTTTGCTTTCACAAGTTGCCCCAGTGACTACCTGGCCTGGTGAGCTGCTGGGCTGTGATGTCCCACATGCTCTGAGCACTGCTGCACCCCTTCAGGACTGGCCTGGACCCACCTGGGGGGCCTGTGCCTACTGGGCAACCAGCAGTGGTCCAGAACCATGTGCATTAACTCCTTATTCTGACATTGCGACTCTCTCAGGGTGTCTCCTCCAAACAGCGGGTGGCCATCGGGAGCACCCAGTCATATGACACAGCAGCCTGGGCATAAGCACCCTGTGGCCTGTCCATTTTCCCCATCCGATTTGTCCCTCTACCCGTATCACAGCCCGTGGCAACAGGAGTCCATGGTTCATAGCCTGCCCCATCACAACCAGCCAGCGCCCATTGGACCCCATCCATGCATCAGATCAGGAGGGGGAAAAAGTGCTGTTAAGTTGCTTGCCAGCCTGTCCAGGTCCAGACCCAGGAGTCCGCCTGGCAGCAAGATGCAGGAATCCTTCTGCCACGTGTGTCCCTTTCCAGAAGTGGCAGGGAGGGAGGGAATGAGGGAGGGCGGCTTTTGACAAGGAAGGAATTTTCTCTTGTTCCTGCAGTGGTTGCCCTGTCCCTGACCTGGGGGTGGTCTCTGAAAAAAACTGCTGTTTACCCTTCTGCTTGCTGAGCTCGATAAAGGGTATCAGTGCTTTTCCATGAGTGCCTTGAGGGGAGAGGGAGCAGCTTACATGCAAGTATTCGGAGTATCTGTGCTTAGGCTCAAGTCTCCTGTGGAGCACAGCATGGCCCTGACAGAAATGGCAGGGACATGTCCATGCAGATTTATGATCCCACTGAATGGGACATGCGATCTTAAGCACTTAAAGGGGTGTGGGGGGCGAAGACTGGCACCTTGGCTAGGCTCCAGGCTCTGGCAGGCGGGGAGAAGCGAGCAATTCACCCTCTCCCTACACCCCAGCATTTCTGGCCCCAGCCCCGTGGTGGGCTTCTCAGCCATAATGGCCTGAGAGAGGGCTATAACCACAGGGGGTGGCCTGTGGCAGCCTCATATCCCCGCCACTGCCCCTTCCTTCCCCCCTCCCTTGTTTCCCCCAGGACCCGAGTCCCCGCCATGGTCACATGGAGCTGTGGCGAACCGCACCATCACGGGTTGCACAGTGTCCTCGCACGTGGCCTGATTCATCAGGAGAGCTTCAGAAGAGTGACCCTGTTTGTCTGGTGGTTTGCAAACTCCTGTACAGAGTTTAGGAAATCAACTAGGTTCAGAAGGGAAAGTCAAATCATTGCTGCCTTTGCAGGCAGTAGATTGGGAAGGTGGGGAAAGAGTTTCCTCTCCTCCCATTGAAAAATGTGAAGTTTTTTTCCTAAGGGGAACATCATAGACACTGTATCCCAGAGGGTTATTATTTTTTTATTGTGAGATTGCTCTAGGAAGGGAACACTACATGAAGGTTAGCCAGACCACTGGATATTACTATTCATATAGGCAGGAAAAGCAACAATTAAACAACAGTAGCTAATAAAACAAACCATGCGGGAGTTGACAAAAAAAGGCTAGCTGCAAATGCTTCCAAACCAGGTGACCAGGATTATTAGAAACTGGTTTTAAGACATGAGAGCAGAGAAACAGTCTCTGCTTCTTTATGGGCCGCTGAATGCATCCAAAGTTTCTGGGACGTTATATCTGTAAGCAGGACTCAGGGATTTCTGGTCCCGCATCCTGTATTAAGCGCAGGCAGTGTAAGTACTTCTCACAGTCTACCTTTTATACATGCATTTGGTTTCCCCAGATAAGTCGTGATACTACATATTAGTATATATGCATAGGTGTGCTGAGGTAGATTTCAAGCATGTTCAAGTACATTTTTTTACTTCTATTAGGGAATTTGCCCATTGCCAGAAATCAGTGCAGACGAATCAGTTCTTAAGACAGGTTCGCTATGAGCAGAAGCAAAATAGCAGCAGACCCCCATTCACCTGCCCCCACATTCACATGTGTCCCAGCAGCAGCCTGCGGAGGGTTCGGGATTGAGAGTGTGGTCGGGGGTAGAAAGGTAAGAAAGATTTATTGACTTCACACAAACACAACTACGCGTAGTAACAAAACAAACAATGACAGACAAAAGCGATTCCCGTCGGCAACTTATCGGCAGTCTCCTCTGGTGCCTGAGACACAACAAGCTTCTTTTCCACAAAGTTCAGCGAAGTCAGGCGTCCCTGAACGACACTGTCTGAAGGGTGCCGTGAAGGACCCTGGAATGCAGTCCTTGGGCTCCTCGAGGTCCACAGGCCCACTGATCTAGGCAACAGCTAACTAATCCTTTGCACAGAGTTGTATCTTCCTTCTGAATGGTTTTTAAATATTCCAGCTCATTTATAGCTTCTGAATGATACTGATAACGAACGACCACTCAGATTCCTTTTACTTCAACTGTCCTTAGACTGACCAATTAGCAGTATAAGCTTTGCATTTCTTTGATAAGGTCATTTTAACTGCGCCACAGGGTCTTACTACTTTTAGGCTTTGCTAAATTGACTAGGCTTTACTTTATGCAAGGCTTCACTACATCTTAAACTTGAATTAGGCTTTTAGCAACAACATATAGTTTAATATCTAAACAAATACAGAAAAACACTTGGTCTAATCTTCATAGAGCCTTCAGCAAGCACCTGTATCACACAAGCACACTTTTTAGCTGTCACACTCCACCCCTTGCTTGCTGAAGCACTATGACGGCTACAATTGAGATGCTAAAGCTACATGCGCTACATCAGTAAATGGGGTGAGATCTATAAATGTAACTTGCATAGCATGAACAGATTTACAACAACAATGATTGAAACACCATTTAGCTGTTGCCACTAGGGCAATGCAGAATACTATGATGCTCAAGATGGTTAGCCACGTAGTTGAAGTGACACTTGGTGACACACAAATAGTACAGATTACATCATACCATTTACAAGGCTTGGGCATGTTGACAACTAGACTGATGATTCGTCCACCCTCTTGAGCAAGGAGAGCCAACTGAGTGCCTTGCCAAGCCTTTGCCTCAAGGCTTTGCAGCTTATTTTTTACTTCATTCTAGTTTTTTAACCGTGGCATGTCTACATCTGATACCCATGAAGTAGGTATCATAAAGTTGAGAGGTATAGTCTCAGAGGAAATTTCTGGCCATTTTAGGGCAGTAGTATGGTTACTTAATTGCAGTAGAGCGACGGCTCCACTTTTAGCTCCTAAGCAACACGAATTGCATAAAGTTCAGGTGGTACCGTTTCAATACAGTAAACGACCTGGTTCTTCCCAACAAACACGTTGCCCTATTGTTACATATGACACATTAGGTAACTCGTATACGCAGGTCATGTTAGGTGGGCTAGGAGGCCAGCCTCTCCATAGGGTCCCTAATCCAATCAAGGTGCTACTAATTGGAACTAAGGGGGACTGTGCTACATACCAAGAGCCATCGGGGGTAAATATTTCTCATATGGGGCGATGCAGATTCCAGTCCCAAAGGCATCCTCCTCCTAGCCCCGTGTTTAGCAAATACGCGCTGGTCCAGTTTCCCTCTTTTATCCCCTGCACCAGGAATGAACATTTTCCTTTATCACAGCCTTCCCAAGTGGTAATCTAGGTACTTTGATAGGGGTATCTCTCTTTAAATGTTGCAGGCATCCCATGATGCTCTAAGCCAGGGGACCATTCTCTATTTTTAACGTTGTTTATTATCTGGGAAAAATGCATATTTAATGATAATTGGACTTGTGCACACGCAGTACTCCAAGTTTGATTTTTGTCTGCTTTAAAAGCAGTGTCCATCATGACTTGGGCAAGACGGGCAGTCTCTAATCCTACATCAGTTAGCAATTCGTCAATGTGCTCTAAGGTTTTTCCTTCGAGCATGCCTCCCCTAGTGAGCAGCCCTACCGCCTGTCAGAGATTGGCTACTCCTTCAGTGTTTTTCTGGGATTTATCCAAGTTCCACACATTCATAGCGGAGTTAAGTCCATTCCAAAGATAACCTGGAGTATCTCTTCATCTGCGGGACTTAAGTGCACTTATGGAACGGAAAATGACTGGCCATTCCCATCTAAGCAACCCTTCAGCTACCCGAGCTCCTGCTGAACAGTTTGGAAAAGCAGCTCGGACATACCATTGTTCTGGTCTGAACAATATTTGGGCAGTGAACAATGAAGCATTTAGGAGGGCTGGGATTTTAACTTGCGACCTCCACCAGGGTGTGGAGTTATACACGGGCAGTGTCGGGGCCTCCCGTGGGGGAACAGCCAGAGATAGTAGTGAACACCCCATTTTCTCACAGATCACATTTATTCTTCTTACTTTGAGAGCCTGTAACCATGCTTCACCTCCCAGAGAGCGAAAGAGCTCCCACTGTCGCTCATGGGAACGATGCTGTATCGGGGTAATAAATCGGCATTGTCCAGGCAGGATCATAGCACTGATTTGCTTTAGGAACCCCACTGGTATAAAAGGATGAGGATAAGTGGTGGAGACTTGCGGATACAGCCCCCCTAACTGGTTGTACAGAAGTGGGTACCATTCCACCACGCGTCTGTGTAGGTATGATTCACAAACCGTGTAATAACTTTGTTTCAACCTGTAATGCACTCTCCTACCTGGTGGGCCTCACACCATCATTGGAGAGTGTTGTCAGCCATAGGAATGGGAGGGGGCAGATCCTCCCATAAGCGCAGTGGCTCAAGAGGCTGAACAGATGCAGAATGCACTACTGGGGACACAAACTCAGGGGCGTTGAGCTCAACGGGGTTCTCCTCAGGAAGTATGTAACAACAAACTCCCAAACGAGCAGAGCTATAACAACCACCTCCCCTCCCACAGTTAGTCTTTCCAGCCTTCAGGTAGGGAATGAACCCAAGATAATAACTGGTGCCACAGGTGCACTGACAGTTACCAGCTTGCCAGTCAACTATCCTGTTTCTTCTACTCAGAGACCAGGACGTCACTTGCTCCGGGGTGGCAGGTTTTTTCCAGTATGGATACTTGCAGTTGAACCACGTGAAGGCTATCTGAATGCGTTTCTGGGGGATGCTCTTCAGGGTCAGGCTACTTCATGAGGTTTTCAGGAGCAAGTTCATTAATATCTGGGTAATAAGAAGGATAGTAGACATGCCCTACCCAGGAGACACAATAAGGCATTAATAAAAAGAGTACATTCATAACAGTCTACCACTTCATGATGCCAGTCGATTCAGACTGGTGACAGGACTTGTCTTCAGTGGCAGGCTCGATTAGAAATGGCTATGGCTGTACTTGTGGACAAATCCAATCTGTGGGAACAAGACAACAAGGAGCTTGGCTCCCGTTAGGTGAATCTGACTTAAATACTCACCACGTATTATGCATACCTTTTGCTAATAGCGTCCCCCCCCCATATATCTCCTTGAGGATGCTTCACTACTACTCAATCTCCTGCCTGGAGCTTTCCCGGGCCACCACCCCTAGGTCACTCTACTGCCTGCTCGCGGGGACCACCCAATCCAAAGGTCTGCTGCATAGGGCTACCTCCCAGACGGGGTCGGTTATTGGCCCAATTGATAGCTCAATCCAGGTGCAAGTCCCAGTCTTTAAGAGCCGGGCCAGCGGCCAACCGCAAATTGCATTTGAGGATGCCATTGGCTCACTCTACCAATCCGTTAGACTGCGGATGGTATGGGATGTGATATGTCCATAACATGCTACGTTTTGCGGTCCAGTCATACACAAGATGGTTGCAGAAGTGGGGGCCATTATCGCTCTGTAGTTCTGCTAGCAAAGTTTCCAGTGCTGCACAAGCATCCTGGGCTGTAGCTCTTGCTGAGGTGCGGGCAAACATCATTCCTGTGACAACTTCTACAGCTACAAACACATACTGACGCTTTCGGGAAGTCCGAGGGAGGGGGCCAATGAAATCACATTGCCATACCTGCCACGCTACCTTTCCTTCACATAATGACAACAGGACAGTCGGGCAGGGTTTTAATCGCATTTTTACCTCACGGCAAGTGATGCATGCGTCGACTATTTTTTGTGCTTCTTTCTTAGTTACATGAATGTCCCAAGATGCAGCCAGGAGGGCGGTTCTATCACGCCCGGGGTGTCCATGTTGTCGATGTAGCCATTCTGCGGCTCGTTCCCCAGGTGTACAGTGGGAGGAGGAATTGGGTAACGATGGATTAGCCACTTTCTCTTTTTCTTCAACGTACAAGGTTTCAGCGCTCTCCTCTCTTGTTAGCTGATCACCTCGCCTATTCCACTTTGCCTCCAGGCCTTCTCCTGCCTTATTTCCATGTGCTGCACTTACATGTCGGATGTGCAGAGGAAGTTTATCTTGGGCTAACTCCCATAAGGCTTTCCACTCTTCGTGGCTCCAAATGTCTTGTCCTCGTCTTTTAAAGTCCTCTTTATTCCATAGGGGTAGCTATTTAGTACATCCTTCTACTACCATCCAGGAGTCGCTATAAATATAGATGGGCCTTCTAGGATGTGGACCTTCTGTTAATTCCCGCACAGCCACACCGAGCACTGCTTGGAGCTCGGCATACTGCGTGCTTTTTCCGAGGCCGTGTGATACTACTTGCTTGCCATCTCGAGTCCTCAAGGTGGCTGCTCTCCAGGCACGACCTCGAGCAGACCCATCTGTGAACCAGACTTCAACATCGGCTGAGGTCTCCATTTCAGGTGAGAAAGGAGGTGCTTCTTTGATGGGTGAAGGTTCACTGCAGCTTGTTTGATCAGGATAAGCATTAATTGTACTTTCAGTGAATCTTTTAACTAATGCAGGGCGTCCCTTTGGGGTTACGCGTTGGACTTGGTTCAAAATGTAATAAATCCACTTTTGGACCGTGGCATCTTGGACTCTCCCCGCAGGTGGTAGCTGGCGATCTGGCAGAGCTATTCCAAGGATAGGTATTGGAGTAGTGATAACTGTGGGTAATTCCCCTCTCAGTGCTTCTGTGGCTTCCAGGGCTGCTGTTGCTGCACACAACATCTGGGCTAAGAGAGTATACCTTGCTTCTGCCCCTCTCCAGCCTCGGCTCCAGAATCCAAGGGGCTTTCCTTCTGCTTCTGAGGACCCCTTCTGCCACAGGCTCCAGTGTGGTCCTCCTTCCGAGACACCTATATGGAGCCAAAGCTCTCCTTCTGGACGTCGTGCTGCTAGAGAGGCATGAACAGTTACTGCTTCTTTAAGGGCTTGTAAGGCATATTTATACTCAGGACCCCATTCCCATTTAGTTCTCTTTTTACATAGATTTTACAAGGGACGAGCCAATATGCTAAACTCAGGAACATGCATACGCTAAAAATTGAGTGCTCCCAATTGGGCTTGCAGTTCTTTCACATTAGTGGGAATCGAGGTCTCTACTATATTTCGCAGCTCCTAAGCTTGTATTGTGGCCCCCCATTCTGCCATTTTATTCCTAGAAATTCACACTGGGGCCCGACCCTTTGGATTTTTTGTTCAGACAGTGTGAATCCAAAGGTAAGCACTTTCTCTTTCAATGATTTAAAGGCCTTGATGGCAGCCTCTCTGTCTTGACTGCTTACCATGACATCATCTATGTACGGCCATATGCATACATCAGGGTACTTTTCTTGAACTTCATGAACTATTGTAGCTAAAACTCCATGAGCCAGGGTGGGGCTGTGTATCCATCCCTGGGGCAACACGGTGTAGGTATACTGCTGCCCTAGCCACGTAAAAGCAAATACTGGCCAGTGACTCTCCTGGATGGGAATAGCAAAAAACATGTCTTTGATATCAACGGATCCCATCCACACGGGTCCATAACATCGGATGCTTTCTGTCAAGGCTGGTAGTGATGGGACAGCAGCTGTTAAGGGGTTAGTATTAGCATTTAAAGGTCGAAAGTCAATAGTCAACTGCTACTTTCCATTTGGCTTGCGCACTGGCCACACTGGATTGTTATACAGAGAGTGGGTTTGGATAATAGTCCCATCTTCTAACTGCTGACTTATGATACACCGCAGAGGTTGGGTGGCCTCGGGGGGAGTTCGATACTGGGGTCTGTGTACTCCTTTCATGGGAGGCAGGGTTAGTGGGATCATGCTACATCGAGTTACAGCTGTTATAGCCGTTTCTTTTGTTTCTCAGTGAGGCACTGCGCACCCAAACTGCTAGTTCTCTTGTTCAAGGGCAAACTGCTGTCCTCTTAGTACATTAAGTCCCAGTAAGCTTGGTCCCCTTTTAAGTATTACTGCGGCTGCTGTTACCTTAGAGCCATTAGGTAATGTGAAGGTTGCTTGGACTAGATGTCCTGGTTGTCTGGTGCCTCTGACTCCAATTACTTGATTAGGGGTTCCTTTCTCCCCCTTCCAATCTGCGGAATCTAAAATACAAATCTGGGCACCAGGGTCTAACAGCATATCAATTGACCTTTATCTTTTACCTAATTGAATTGCTTTTTCACTTGCTTTTTCACTGCAGTGTTTAGCCCGCAGTCCTCGCAAAACATTGGTGGGCACTCCATCAATTTGCACTTTATTAAAACCGGCAGCTAACAAGTCTTTCCACAATTTTGCTCGCGGGGTCTTGGGCCCACCTTCTCCAGCTTTTCCCAACAATTCAGGGGGATCAGGGGGTTTGTCTTTTGCTGAGGCCACCGCCATGGCCTTAGCAGTTTTTGCCGGCTTAGCCAGCCCTGGCTTCTGCAAAATGGGTAGAAGCTGCACTAATCACCATATTGCATCTCTTACCGGGTGATCTACCGCCTCCGGCTCCAAGGCCAACAAGGCCGAGGTGCACTCTGTTGGTGCTCGTCGGCAAAACCTCCTCCACAGCGGTGCTGTCACAACCTCTGTATCTGGCGTGCGAGTCCAAACCGCTGCACGAATGGTTTCAGTTAATGCCAATTGATACAAGCAGCGGCCAGCCTCCTCTAAGTTATTCCATGCCCGAGGGGCAGGGCTAAGCTCTTCTTTCATATTACCATAGCTGGCTGCAGTGGCTTGGAGTGCAGCGGAAAACAAAATAACATTTTCATCACCTCTTGCAAACTGATTTAACTGGAGCTCGGGGCGCAGAATGATTTGGGCTGCTTCGGCCCTACTCGCTGAAATTGCAGAAGCTCCTTCACTATACATTCGAACTAGCCAGTCTATCACTGGTTCTCCTGGCTTGGACTTATGTTGTTCCTGTATATCTCTTATTTCCGCCCAGGTAAATGAACGTAGCTCTGTTCGGGGATTCCCTCCTTGAGGCCCTAAACGGGTTAATACCACAGGGAAGGCCTGGCTAGTTTCCTCCCTCTGGGCAGGGACATACGGGGGCAGTTCAACATCAGGCTCATCATCAGTCTCCTCCTCTCCCTCTTCCCAGAGCTCAACTTCTGGTCTCTGCTCATAAAGACATTGTCTGATCTTGTGGAAGGATGGCTCCACAGTCTGAGCTAACTGTGCCCTCTTCTGGAGGGAAGCGGCCACATGCGCGATCATGATTTTCCTCTCCCTCCTTTCTAAAGTCTCCAAGCGGCTCTGAGCAGCCGGCATCTCCTCGCACGCCACGCTGTTAGAATCTCTCACGTCTTCTAACTCTTTACGCAGCTGGGTGACCTTGTCCCGGAGCTGGGCAACTTCTTCAGCCCCTAACCACAGGCATGTTGCCAGCAGCCATGACAGACACCCTTTTTTGGGCTAGGGTAGCAGCAGCAAACCTAGCCCAATGATCGGGTACGGTTCCTGGGTCACTCCAGGCAGGTCTCAACCTATCGCTAACCCACCCTGGATTCTGCATCCCCGTTACCTCCTTAAGCAAAGCTACTAACAGGGCCCATGCAACTCCCTCCATTCTGCCCTTTCTCTCCGGACCAGAGCCTCTCAATCCTGTTTGTGACGCCAATTTATGTCCCAGCAGCAGCCTGTGAAGGGTTTAGGATTGAGAGTATGGTCGGGGGTAGAAAGGTAAGAAAGATTTATTGACTTCACACAAACACAACTACGCGTAGTAACAAAACAAACAATGACAGACAAAAGCAATTCCCGTCGGCAACTTATCGGCAGTCTCCTCTGGTGCCTGAGACACAGTAAGCTTCTTTTCCACAAAGTTCAGCGAAGTCAGGCGTCCCTGAACGACACTGTCTGAAGGGTGCCGTGAAGGACCCTGGAATGCAGTCCTTGGTCTCCTCGAGGTCCACAGGCCCACTGATCTAGGCAACAGCTAACTAATCCTTTGCACAGAGTTGTATCTTCCTTCTGAATGGTTTTTAAATATTCCAGCTCATTTATAGCTTCTGAATGATACTGATAACGAACGATCGCTCAGATTCCTTTTACTTCAACTGTCCTTAGGCTGACCAATTAGCAGTACAAGCTTTGCATTTCTTTGATAAGGTCATTTTAACTGCGCCACAGGGTCTTACTACTTTTAGGCTTTGCTAAATTGACTAGGCTTTCCTTTATACAAGGCTTCACTACATCTTAAACTTGAATTAGGCTTTTAGCAACAACATATAGTTTAATATCTAAACAAATACAGAAAAACACTTGGTCTAATCTTCATAGGGCCTTCAGCAAGCACCTGTATCACACAGGCACACTTTTTAGCTGTCACAACATGCACCCATGGCAATATGCAGGAAGACAGGGGTGGGCAATTATTTGGGCTGGAGGGCTGCAGAAGGAGTTTTAGTGAGCCGTTGAGGGCTGGGGTGGGGGCTGACCCTGCCTCAGGGCCCATGGCTATTTATAATACCTAGCATGGTGGGAGGATGGGAGAGCAGAGGAGATGCCAACTGATCCTATCCAGCCCCGGGGCCCATCTGCCCCACGCCCACCACTGGGGGTGCTGGATGAAGCAGGAAAGTAGGCAGTCTCCATGGAAACCAGCCCAGGACCCCCAGGGGCAGGGTGTGCTCGGCTGCCCAGATGGGATGGGGCTGTGAGTGGGCAAGGAGCAGCATCCGGGAGCGGGATGGGCAGCCAGGGCTGGGATCACAGAGCAGTGACAGTGCAGGGCTGGTCCTGGGGCAGAGCCATGATCTGCTCCCTCCATGTCCCTGCGATGGGCGCCAGTCCCATGGGCAGTTGCTGCCTGCAGAACTAGCGTCCATCACAGGGATGAGCATCCCAGCATCCCCTTCCTCCCCATGGAGACGCTGCCCACCTGCCTGCCCATCCATCCAGTGTCCCCAGCTGTGGATGTGGGGGAGACAGCCCACTGTGCCCAGGCAATGGGGTCACAACTGTATCTGATGACAGTAGCAGAGACACTGGCAGCAGCAGCCAGAAGAAGCTGCCACTGCGGGGGCTGCTGGGAAGTCGAGTCTGGTCACCATGCCACCTGCGCCACACCACCCAGCCCTGCAGACTACAGCTCCTGGCATGCCCAACAACCAAGTGTGGGGATAGGGTGGGCTGTCCTCCCTATCCCCACACTTGGGGATAGGGAGGACAGCCCTGGGCAAACAAACTCGTGGGCCCCTACTTAATACAGTATATTTATATTACTTTTTTCACTCAATAATTATAATATGTCAAATAAGCACAACTGTGCCCTTTCTTCACTTAGAGCCCTAGGCTTGTGCCTAGTTTGTTTATGCTTTAATCTGGCCCTGGGTCCCAGACGACTGAAAAAAGGCAAAAATAGTGCTCATCTTTAAGAAAGGGAAGAAGGAGGATCCAGGAAACTAAACTAGTCAGCCTCACCTCCGTCCCCGGAAAAATGATGGAGCAGTCCCCTGCACTGACTCGATCTCTAGAGAGGGATCAGGGCCCAGCAGAGTCCTTGGCACAGGGGAGACCAACCTGGCAGCAGGCCCCCTCCTTGTGCCTCCCCCTTCCTCTGCCTCGCTCCCTTACAAACTGCTCTGGGCACCAGCTGGGGTCCCGGTGACTTTTGCTCAGGATCCCTTGTGCTTTGTCACCCAGCAGGATGCCCGTGTTGTATCATGCCTGAAACACTTAAATAGGCTGGAACAAAAATGCCCCCGATTCTCTCTTCCCTGCAATGCAGCCTTTCCCCCGGCTCACCCGCACACCCGGCAGAGCAGAGAGCTCCCTGCCCCGGGGCTTCTCCCTGTCCAGCTGGGTCTCAGGCAGCTCTGGGCTGCTCTGCTCCCTGCTTCAGGCCCGGGGCTGTCACTGGGTCCAGGAATGGGTCCAGGGCTGCATGGAAAGTGGACAAGGTTTTCCGGAACAGACCAGCCCTGACAGGACAGCCCTAAATTCTTGTGGGGCAACTCTCCTTTCCTCAAGCGTGTGCTTGGCCCCAGGGTCACACTGCCCAAGCCTGTGGCTCCCATCAGGCGGGTGACCTCCCTGCATCGTAGAAGGTCTGCCAGGGGGTGAGTCACTCGAGACATGCCCCGTCCATGTGTTCCCTCTCTAATGCAGGGGTGGGCAAAATATGGCCCGTGGGCTGCATCTGGCCCGCTGGTGGGCAGCTGCGAAGTCATGGGATCTGACCCACAGGAAGCCGGCAGCTCTGGTTATTGCATTGTGCCAGGCAGGCAGGGATGTGCCAGACCTGTCAGCAGCTTATGCCAGCTCCTGCCCCGTGCCCCAGCATCAGCACTGGGCTCGCACCAGCATCAGCTTTAGATGCTGCTGGAAGGTGCTGGGTGCGGATCAGGGCCGCTGCCCGGGGCTGCAGCTGATGCCCTGATGCAGCAGTAAAAGCTGCAGACCTGGGCAGATGCCCTGATCCCCAGCGGGAACAGCTGATGCCAATACACTCCCAGTGCTGGTGTAAGCTGTGGGGACGTATTGTAGGTGCGGGACACTTTGTTGGGGGGAGGGAGGTGGAAGGAGGCAGAGACAGAGGCAGGCGGCCCTGCCCAGGAGGCACAGTAGCAACTGGTGCTGGGAAAAAGCAGGACCTGGCATCAGGCATGCTTGACTGTGGCTGCCCAGAGCCCACACTGAGGCTGCCCTGCAGAGCCCCCCCCCCCTCCTGCCACCAGCACCACCTCCAGACCACCCTGGGCCCTCGGGGCAGTGGTGGTGGGGAGGAGACACAGGACAGCCCCAGCTCTTCATGGGCAGGGGGTGGGCAGGGCTGCCTCTGTCTCCCCCTCCTCGCTGCACCTGAACCATGAAGCACCTACAGCGTGTCGCCACAGCTTACACCAGCTCCCAGCCCGTGTGCCAGAAACAGCGCTGGGCGGGCACTGGCATCACCTGTGGATGCAACTGGCAGGTTTCTGCTGGGGATCGGGGCGTCTGCCCAAGCCGCTCTTCAGGGTAGTGGCCCAGAAGCAGGGCTGGTGGGGGTGGACCCCCACGGCTGAGCCGCTCCTGCCGAAGCTGCTGCCCCTCGCCAAG
>NW_005842013.1:0-924 GCF_000455745.1 Alligator sinensis | reverse complement strand
CCTGCTGAAGCTGCTGCCCATGCCCATGTGAGCTCCCACCCACCTGCAGCCCCACCCCAAGGTGGTCTGGGGGCCCACCCCCGCTGTAAAGCATATGCTGCTTGCCACTGTGGGAGGCAGGAGCCTGGGGGAGACTGACCACTGGTCTGACCCACCACAGCCCTTCTGATGCCCTTATGTCCAGGGGGAAATTCCCAGCAGAGGAGGAAAGGGCAGAGCCCAGCACCGCCAACCCTGGGCTACATGGGCTTGTGCAGGGTTCCCTGCAGCCGCCACAGGCACAAGTCTGCAGTGCACATCCCCAGGCACCAGCATCACATGGCTGAGCTGGACTGTCCTGGCCCTGTGCTGCTTCCAACCCTGCATGCACTGGTGCCAGAGCAGCCATGCATGTCCCAAGCCCTGCTCAGCACAGCGCAGTGCCCAGCTCCCAGACCCAGGAGAGGAGGAAAGTGGCTGAGAAAGTGATGATCAGGGCCTCACTTGCAGAATCTAAGACTGTCACATACCCCTTGTAGCCCAGGCAAACCTCAGCAAACCATGCAATTCTCCCCCGTTCATCTACTAGCTGAGAGGGAACAGGGACATCTCCAGTGGTGGTGAAGTGCCAGGATCCAGGACAGGGACATTTCTACCCGGGAGAAGTGGGACAATCTGTGCCTTCTCCTTTGCCTGAGGAAGGGTGAGGGAGCCCGAAAGCTTGCAAATAATAACTTTTTTTGCAACTATACTTGGTCTAATAGAAGATATCGCCCTGCAGTATCTGGGATAACCACTTCTTTCACCGTCCCTTTTTCACCTCCTCTTAACTTTGGAACACTTTTTCTTTCCAGATTAAAAGTGCTCATGCTTCATCTCCCCCAAAAATAAATACTGTTCTTGGAAATGGTCAGTGAGTTTAGCTCCACTGGTTTTGTGTCCATG
>NW_005842012.1:2965255-2968298 GCF_000455745.1 Alligator sinensis | reverse complement strand
AGAGATGGGCTCTGCTGCCGTCTTGGCTTTGTTATGGCCTGAGCTGCTGCGGGGGAGGGAGGAGGGTGGATAGGGTGAAATGGAGCCCCCTCCCCTCCTAGGCCCAGCCCAGCTCCCCACAGTACCCTGGTGAAGTGAGAGACCTCAATTCCACCCCCCGCCCCAACTCTGTCCACGCAAAGCCATGTGCTGTTCCCTTTCCCTCCCTGTTTCCACCACTGACAGCCCTGGGGGTGGCCAGAGCTGGATGGGGACAGGGCTGGGGGGAGGGGTGGTTCAACAGCCTGCTTGGTGGCTACTGGAGAGCCCCCACCTGATGACCAAGGCTGGTGCAGGCAGGCTTGAGCCCTCTTGAGTGGTGGGGCTCTAACTCATGGTGCTTTGGCTAAAGCACCATGAGTTAGAGGGTGGCCTCTGAGGGCATTTATACATGTGCTCCGGGAGTGGGTGGGAGGGAGCTTTTATTAGAGTGGCTCAGAGCTGCTCTTATTTAAGCTCCTGAAGCATCTCCTCTATGTGTTGTGTACCTATGCCTAAAAATGGCAGCGGGGGAGCTTTATCTAAAGGTCATCGAAAAAGCTTTAGATAAAGTGCCCCTGCTGCCATTTTGAAGTGCAGGGATGCAGAGACATGAGACACAGGAGACTGCTGGAGTACAGTAATTGCCATGCTCCAACAGATTCAATTAATCAGTGCGTCAGAGCAGCCTTGCTGCTCATGTATAGGCGCCCTAAATGTCTGCAGGCACCCATAGCTGCCAAGATGACTGCTACTTTTCTGGTCCTGTAAGCAGACAGGGTAGAGTCCATTGTTAACCCTTTCATAGCCTGAGCACTTTGACTTGGCTCAGGCAAGTGAGCTGCTGCATGCAGTCTGTGATATTTTGATGAGTTTTGTGGTGAGAATCCACACTTTATCATTAACATGAACTTTATATAAAGAACTATTTACAATAAAGAAGTAATAGTCTTGCTACTATCCTTTCAAGGGTTTGAGGACTATCCTTGTTGTTGTCCTGCCACACTAGGAAGTTTGTGCTGCTTCACTGTCTCCTAAGATGCCACACTTCCTGACCACTGTTTCCAGGAGGACTTACTCTGTCACAGTCAGCCATAACTCTGGAAAATTCTTTTTTAAATACATTCTACCTTCCAAAACCAAGGTGTATGTTATATTTATGCCTGTGTTATGCAATAAAATATGTTAATAAACTATTCAAACATTTGACCTGCAGTTTTCTGAAATTGAGGCTTTTTTTTTTTAAAGCAGGTGTACTATTTAATCTTACTCAAGATTCTCCAGGTCATATGCTTCTTGTGTAGATCTAGTGCAGTGCTTCTCAGCCTGTTCTGTATTGTGACCCTAGAGAAAAGGTTCAGTACCCCCCTTTCCATCCAACTGTAACAAGGGAGGCTGTTTGTGACATTCTGGAGCCCTGTTGCTATTCTGCAGGTTGAAAACCAATGTAAGAACTAATATGTGGTCAAGAGGTACCTCAGCCTGGACCAGCTTTAACCTTGTAACTTTTAAAGAACTTTATTCATGTAGATTTGATTTCACTCTAATCTGCTTTATAAATCTGTCAAATCATCTCCCTGAATTATATTTAGAGAAAAGCATAGGAAGGTCTGGTGACCTAGACTTCTATACTTGGAACTTGGCCAATCCATCAGACGAGCAAGAAAGAAGTTTTCATGGCAAATATTATTGACTTTGGCAGAATCTTCCCTCATATAAATTTAATCTTCAGCCCTTTTGGTTGCAAAAATAACTCCCCAAATGCAACTTGAGCATGAAAAGATGTCGGCTGTTTCTTTAGATGTGTAGACTGATTGTTCCAGCTCCCACTGATTGCTCCTTAGAGTCTGGAAAGCTGCCCCAGAATGAGGAGTGGCCAGTTTTCTCAGGTCTCACTGCTGCTGTTTGGAACTATAAGGTAAGCCAGGCTGGTTTCCCTTGCTGCTGCTGCTGCTTCTCTCTGCTTTTTCCAAGCAGAAGAGAGTGTCAGGTACCATAGATAATCATCTGGGTGAAAAAAGAGGCTGGTTGGAATGCCCTTTCATTCTTGGAACAGCCAGCAACTCTGTGGTAGAAGGATGAGGGGAGTGTTTTTCTTACAGATCAGAAGCTTAACATTTCAAGATGCCTACTAGTTGAAGGTTGAGGTGAAAGGCTGGGAACCTGGGTATAGGATGGGAGGAAAACCTAACTGCCCTAGAATCTTTGGGGTTTCATAGAAATCTGGTTTAGTCTCAGGTGTTTTTTTCCTCTTTAGAAACTAAGGGGATTTCTAAGCACTAGGACCGTCAACAGGAGGTGAGTGGCTAATTTCAACCCATGACTCTGCACAGTTCTGATATCAGATTCACCCAAAGAACCTTGTCTGCCTATGTCACACGCCTGGACACAGGAGGAGGGGTGGATGTCGTATACTTAGACTTCAGGAAGGCCTTCGATACGGTATCCCACCCCATACTGGTGAACAAGTTAAGAGGCTGTGACTTGGATGACTTCACAGTCCAGTGGGTGGCAAATTGGCTAGAGGGTCGCACCCAGAGAGTCGTGGTGGATGGGTCAGTTTCGACCTGGAAGGGTGTGGGCAGTGGGGTCCTGCAGGGCTCGGTCCTTGGACCGATACTCTTTAATGTTTTCATCAGCGACTTGGACGAGGGAGTGAAGTGTACTCTGTCCAAGTTTGCAGATGACACAAAGCTATGGGGAGAAGTGGACACGCCAGAGGGCAGGGAACAGCTGCAAGCAGACCTGGACAGGTTGGACAAGTGGGCAGAAAACAACAGAATGCAGTTCAACAAGGAGAAATGCAAAGTGCTGCACCTAGGGAGGAAAAATGTCCAGCACACCTACAGCCTAGGGAATGACCTGCTGGGTGGCACGGAAGCAGAAAGGGATCTTGGAGTCCTAGTGGACTCCAAGATGAACATGAGTCGGCAGTGTGACGAAGCCATCAAAAAAGCCAATGGCACTTTATCGTACATCAGCAGATGCATGACGAACAGATCCAAAGAGGTGATACTTCCCCTCT
>NW_005842012.1:2933201-2965160 GCF_000455745.1 Alligator sinensis | reverse complement strand
TTTATTCACCAAGGTGCCCCCGGGGGTTACAAGAAATAATGGCCACAAGCTAGCAGAGAGCAGATTTAGATTGGACATTAGGAAGAACTTCTTCACAGTTAGAGTGGCCAAGGTCTGGAACGGGCTCCCAAGGGAGGTGGTGCTCTCCCCTACCCTGGGGGTCTTCAAGAGGAGGTTAGATGAGTATCTAGCTGGGGTCATCTAGACCCAGCAGTCTTTCCTGCTTATGCAGGGGATCGGACTCGATGATCTATTGAGGTCCCTTCCGACCCTAACATCTATGAATCTATGTCCTCAGACCAACACAGCTACAACCTAAACCCTCGAATTGGCTACATTTCTCGCTTAGACTTGCGATTAACAAACTGTGGTCGATGGGGTGTGCGCCACTGTTCTGTGGAGATCCATCTGGTCCCATGATTCTGACTCCTATTATGATATTAAAATGATATGCATAGATGGATTCACCTAGGGTTATTGTTGTGGGATTTTTGGGGGTCTTTTTTAACCATAAATAATCACCACAAATTTGGTTAGGAAATAGAGGCATGAGAGAATACAGTTAGCTTTCCCCATATTTTTCTTTATTTCAGTTGCTTTTGTCCTTTAAGTGGACTAAAAGGTATGGAAAGGAGAGGTGCATATGAGAAAATATGTTTATTAAGATGTGGCCTGTATCTATAGGTGGGCAATTAATAGTAATTCAAAAAAATAAAAAATCAAGAATGGGCAGATTAAGGAGTGGTCACTCTCAAACTCTGCTCTGACTCCTGTCCTTTTTTGGATAAACCTTTCAGAGTTTGTTCTTATTTATCTGAAGATTTTTTTTTACTTGAAAATATATATTTTGCCTACACTCGTACAAGATATATGCAGTAAGAGGGAGGGTGGCAGGGGAAGGGTTCCTAAGAAAAGTATAGAAGGAAACAGTTACATAGCCTCATTTTAGACCATTTCTAGACTGGGTATCTTGTATCAGGGCAGCTGCTTTAATGCAAACCATGCAATATAGATGAACAGCACCAATGAAGATGGGATCTCTATTTGGGCAATTTAGGTTTTGGACATCTGTAACTTGCAACCAACTTGAAAAGGGAGGGGAAGTCTTTGTTTGGAAGTCATCATTGGCTTTTATGATTTAGCTGTTATGTCTGTATGCTTCAGTTGCAGCATATGTGAACTAAATTGCCATAACTTTAACTATGGATAAAATAGGATGAAAATTGCTCCACTTGTGTTGCTAAAGGAGGGTACAGATGTAACAGTTACATCATAATAGCTTATATAGCTATTTGATACACCCTTATCTTGGCAGCTTACTTGGCAAACTACACCAGTGCCAACTTTATATTACACATGTGCAGTGTGCAACTCTGGTGCAAACCTTTCTAGCCCAGACAAGGTCTTAACATTGCTCCAAATTGAAATTCCTACTGAAGTATCTCCCACACAGTAGATTTGAACAGCCTGCTCAGTTTGTGCATGTGTTAGTCTCCTGTTTTTGTCATTAGTGCTCTAGTGGCTGTATTATTTTTTCATATAAATCTATTGGCTTATATTACCATAGCACTTAGAAGCAGCAACTGAGATTTGGGGGTAATTGTGCTAGGCACTATTTGTATGACTACAAAGATACAGTGTCTAAATTTAGGGAGCTGGAATGGGATCTAGCATGGACATCCCTATACTTGCAAAAAAGTATCCTGGGGTCTGTAATTACAATTGGTTTAGACTTGTTTTATGTCTCATCCGGAAGTCAGCACCACCAGCTGCCCAGTGCATCCTAATTACAATGTACTGGAACATTGATTCAATACTGACATGGCAGGAAGAGGTCACTATGCTTGTTTACCACACAGCAGTTAGTTGTTTTTGCCTTTGCTTATAGCTATTGCCAGGTATGGCAAATAATATTTAAGCCTTACCCTATTGTTTGGAGATTTTAGTTTTGAGAGACATGTACTTGGAGACCACCTTTTAAAATTTATGAGTTTATTCACCTTCTTTGAATTTTTGTTTTGTTGCTTTATAATTGGGTAAAGAATACTGAAATTGTTCTTTTTTATCTCTACAAACAGCTACCTTTTTGTTTCATAATGATTCAGCTTCTCTCCATACTTTTATTAAACTGTCACTTCTGTAGAAAGTCTGTTAAGCCTTCTCCTTCTGTCCTGAACCTACTTCTGTGACAGCTAGGCAACAGGAAAATCTTCAAGCTAGATATGAGCCCTGAACTTTCAGAACACTTGGGTCAGATCTTTGTGGCTTGGCTCCATTATTTAGGAAATCACAATGACATAAAATTATAGAAAAGAAGGGCTGGAAGGTCATTTAGCGGTCATTTAGTCCAACCCCCGACTTGAGGCAGGATCGTCCTAGGGATGTAAATATCATTAAAAAAAAAATCCATTTAACCTTCTCTAATTATATTGGTTAAATCGTTAACCAATAACACATACCTAGTCTCAGCTGGGGGATGCAGAGCCCCAGGCCAGTGCCTACCCTGCCCTGCTGCAGGGGAGAAGCTGCTGCTTCCTTCCTAGAGAAGCGCAGAGAGCCAGAGGGCATGCACAGACCTGCTTGGACACAGCTGCTGCTGGGAGCTGCTCCCAGGTCCTTTGATGGGGTGGTCTGCTTACCTGGAGGCAAGCCCTGCCAGACAGCACAGCTCATGTGAAGTTGTGGGTGGCGGCAGCAGGTGAGGGGGTCTCCCAGCCTACTGCAGCCACTTGGGCACTAGGAGGGAGGGAGCAGACTAGCTATGGGTATGAGTTCCTCCTCACACCTCCCCTTCTTCCTCTCCTACCCATCTTCCTTGCTTCTCCTTCCTAACTGCCCTGCTGTCTTCCTGTTCCTGAGTCACTGTGCTGCTTCCTTTCGCTGCTGAACTGTGCCCCACACTAAAGTTAGCTGGTAATTCATTACCGGTATAAGTATGCAGGCAGTCCTTGACTTACAACGTTTCAAGTTACAATGTTTTGCACTTACAACGTTTATAAATTGGCACCTGCTTCAACTTTCTGATGTCAGTTTACAGTGCTTGATGCGTCGCCCATCTCCCATCTGTCCAAACTTCCTTAGGCACTTTCTTTAAGAAAGCAGACAAGACTCCAGAAAAACCTGCAGCCAAGACTCGTGAGAAGACTCCAGCCAACAACCCTTCAAAAAGTCTAGCCAAGACTCCTTCAAAAAGTCCAGCCAAGTCACCTCAAAGAAGTCCTTCCAAATCAATATGATTGCTATTTACAATATAAATACGTTAATATAGCTATATTACTCATCTATAATTGATTTGAGTACAGAATTCTGGGTTATTTTGGGTGAAAATAGGGTATCAGGTCTTGGTTCAGAAGCCAGTCCCCCGTTTGTAACATTGTATCCTATGAGAAAATAGGTTCCGAGTTGCAACGTTTCGACTTAAGACGTGGTTCTTAGGAACCAATTGTGTCATAAGTCTGAAGACTGCCTGTACTTATCATTTAAACATTTAACCTTTCACATTTCTAGATCATCCTTATACAAACCATCCCATACAAATCCTTGTCTAACCTGCTAACTACAGCATCAATTCTGGGGTGCTCTATGCCTTGTAGTTATGTAACAACTGCCACACATAAAGCAGGCAGACAATGATGGTAAAATTGCTAAAATACATTTGAGAAACCCCAAGTTTTGATCAACACCAAATGCTTTTGAGGAAGGCAAAAAAAATCTCAACCTGTATAGGAAAAGAAAGGGGAAAAATTCCTTCCTAGCCCCATGGGGCAATCGGCAAAGCCCACAAGCATGGGAAATAGGCATAACATAACAAGCATAGCTACACCTAGATTATCCCTAACCAATGCTTATCCAACCCCTTCCTGAACAATTCCCAGTGATGGAGAGTCTATAACTTCCTTAAGCAGTCTATTCCACTGCTTCACTGTTCCAACAGCAAGGACGTTTTTTTCTGATACCCAATCTAAGCCAACTTGGCCTGAATAAAGAGCAACTTCAAGCCATTGGTCCATACCTTGCTCTCTGTAGCCACACAGAAAAGGTGTTCTCCCCCTTCTTTACAGCAGCCCTTCAGATATTTGAAGACTTCTATCATGTCCCCACTGTATTGCCTTTTCTTCAAGCTGAACATGCCTATTTCCTTCAATTTCTCCTTGTATGCTGTGCCTTCCAAGCCCTTTATCATTTTTGTCACCAGCCTGCAGATACTCTCTAACTTCTCTATGTTTCCTTTTTTTTTAAATGTGGAGCCAAAACTGCATACAATATTCTAGATGAAGCCTAACCAGTGCCAAGTAGAGAAGCACTATCACTTCTCATGTCTTGCACCAGCGTTTCTATTGATTTATCTCCAAAACTTATTCACCTTTTGTGCAGTGGCATCACTCTACAGACTCACATTGTGTGATCTACCAAGACTCCTAGATCGTTCTATGTAGTGCTGCCATCCAGCCAAATATTGTCCATTTTGGAGTATTTTTTCCTGAGGTGTAGTACCTTGCTTTTGTCAGCACTGAACTATATTCTTTTAGTTCCAGACCAACATCCCAATTCATCAAAATCCTTCTGAATTGCACTGCTGTCCTCCAACATGTTCTCAGTTCTTCCCAGATTTGTGTTGTCTGCAGACTTGCTCAAGCAACTTTCTATTCCAGTATCCAAATTATTATTAAATATGTTGAATAGTCCTGGGTCCAGGAGAGACCCCTGTGGGACTCCATTTGAAACCTGCCATTCTGACACGGGTCTCTTTATAATTACTCTTTACTTGCAGCTGTTGAGTTAGTTGCCTACCCATCTCGTAGTAGTTTTTGTCTAGCTCACATTTCTCCAATTTGTTTATGAGAAGGTCATTTGGGACTTTGTTGAAGTCCAGATATACTATATCCACTGTATTTCCTTCATACATCCAAGTAGAAGGAGATAGAGTTTGTCTGATGATTTTTTCATTGTAAATCCATGCTGGCCTGTTCTGATCAACCTTTCCTTCTCAAGATGCTTGCAAATGGACCTTCCTTATGATATGCCCAGTAACTCCACAGTTTTTGAGGTGATGCTAGCTAGTTTGTAATTTCCCAGGTCCTCCTTTTTTGCCTTGTTCAGTGAAGGGCACTATGTTGGACTTTTTCCAGTTCTGCGGTATCCCACCCATTGTCCATGGCTTCATAATTATTCTGACATCTTTGCCAGTTTCTTCAGTACCCTGAATGAGGTTCATGAAGCTGTGCTGACTTGATTTATTCAGACCCGAAAAAGCTCTCTATTTGTCATTTTTGTTGTCTTACACCTCAGCTTATTGCAGTCATTATCCAGATAATCCTTATTAGCTGTCTGGTTGCAGCTTAATTTTTTTAAATTTTTTTTGAAGACTGAAGTAAAAGTAGCAGTTGATCAGCTCCATCTTTTTCATCTTCTGCTAAGAGTTCACTGTAGCTATTTAACAGCGGACCCATAGCTTCCTTGGCCTTTCTCTTTTGGCCACCATATTTACAGAACCTCTTTTTGTTGTCCTTAACTTTCCTCACTAAGTGAAGTTCATTTCTGAGCTTTGTCTTTCTGATTTTGTCCCTGCAAGTTCTTGGTGTTTCCTGGTATATTTCCTTGGTGACTTGCCCATTTTTCCATTGCCTGTATGCTTTCCTTTTGCGTTTGAGGCATCCGAGAAGCAACTTGTGCAGCCACATGGGCCTCTTGTCCTTCTTCTTGTGCTTCCATTATGTCAGAACCATTTCTTGCTCGGCATACAATACTTTAGTAGTTTCTAGCCCTCCTGGGTGCCTTTATCTGCCATGTCTACTGTGTCCTTGAGTTGGTTGAAGTCTGCCTTTTTTGAAATCTGGTGTCTTAGATTTGCAAACCTCATGCATTCCCTGTCTCAGGATCATGAATTCAATCATATTGTGATCATTTCCTCCCAAGTTTCCCATCACATACACATCCTGCACAGTTCTTTCCTACTGGCCAGGACAAGATTGAAGATAGATGATCCCCTAGTTGCATCCTCAGCCTTCTGGAGCAGAAAGTTGTCCTCCACATAAGTTAGGAACTTGCTCAACATTTTATGTTTTGCTGTATTTTTTGCAGCAAATGTTCATAAAATTGAAGTCTCCTATAGCTTTTAGATAATTTTGTCACCTTCTTGAAGAGTGTCTTCTTGACTTGATGGTCTTATTTTTGATATACAAGCCAACTCCACCACCCTTTTTCCCAAGCAGGTCTTTCCAAAACAGAATTAGATCATAGTTATTTTCATAGGCTGCAACTTTCAGCTCATTTTATTTGTTCCTCATATTCTCACATTTGTATACCTACATCGGTCATATTTAGGGGTGCACCGATAAATGTTTTTGGGGATGATACTGATGGCTGATTATTGACCAGCCATTTGTAGGGGTAGGTGCTGCTCAGCTGGGGAGGGGTGAGGTGCAGGATGCAGCCGGTGGCTCATCTGTGGGTCATGAGGGGACTGAGGAAAGGTGGGTGGCTCTTGCTGCTATGTGCATCCCCAGGGTAGGCATGTGCTCCCCAGATCTGTGTGATGGTTGAGGGCAGGCTGTTGCTGCATGCTCGCATTTGGGAGCTGCGCTGGGCTCTTCCCAGCAGCTGTGTTTGGGCCAGTGGGGTGGGTGGCAGCAGCAGCACTGGTTGGGGACTACAAATTCAACTGGCTACGTTGAATTTTGGGGTGGCTCTAGCCCCTACGTAGCTCCCTGTCCCAGTACAACTGTTGCCTGTCTTGCCCTACCTGGCCCAAGCGCAGCTGCTGGGAATAGGCTGTAGCAGCCCCAGCCCTGAGTGTGCAGTGGCAACCCGCCTTTGCCCTGCTCTCAGATCCGGGGGGCATATGCCCCCCACGCCTCCCCCAGGGGGAGCACAGCAGTGGGAACCATGCCCCCCCCCACGCCCCACACTCCCTAGATGAACTGGTGACACTGTCACATGCCCCACCCTGCCCTGGCTGGGCATTGCCAGGTCCTGCCCCAGCCTCAGCCCCAGCCCCACTCCTTCCCTCACTGTGGGGGCCTTGAGCTGCACCTCTCCCGTCCCCCATGCTTCCCCTCCACAGACTTACCAGCCAGACACAGCTCTCCAAGCTGCCGGGCTGCATTTCTGACCACGTGCATGCTGTGGCTGCGTGCATTCATGTGACATTTATTGGCAACATTATCGGCCACATCAGCCAAAAAAAGTCGATTGCTAATAATGTCAATTTTCCTTTTATCTGTGCCAAGATGATATGGACGGATATATTGGTGCACCTCTAGTCATATTTTTCCATTTCAACCTACTAGTTTCCCTTTTGCATCACTTGTTGCTGTCCTGGGCACTCTGATCCTTTCCCAAAGTTGAATTGCTCCTTCTGGTCCTTTCTCCTCTGTTTCTGGAGAATTTTTTTAATAATTTCCACCACTCCTCCATCCCTCCCCCACCCCACCCTGCATGGAACGTAGTTTAAGGCCCTTCTTGCTAGGGTGGCCAGACGATGCCCTTTCCATTTCTGGTTAGATGGATCCTGTCTCTGGATAGCCCTTCTCCCTCCCAGCATGTCTGTCCATTATGGAAAAATCTAAGCCTTCATGTCACCACCATCCCAGCTAGGTGTTTACTAACATCATATGATACCATGCTTGGGCTTTTACCTTCCACTGGAAGGATTGATGAGAATACCACTTGGGCTCCAAATTCCTTAATTCTCATGCCAAAAGCCTTGTAGTCTCCTTTGGTCTCCTTGGTGTCATTCCTGCCATTTTTGGTGCCTACATGGACAAGTAGGGATGATAGTGGTCTAAAGGATGGATGAGCTCTGGCAATGTTTCTATGATACCTGGAATATGGGGCCCAGGAAAACAGCACACCCCACATCTGGATGACAGATTGGTGCTTCTGTGCCCCACGGAAAGGAATCACCAACCACCACTAGTCTCTTCTTCTATCCTGATGCAGTAGACTCAGAGTCCCCATCCTTGGAGCCTTGCAGTTACTGTCCTCTAGACTGCTGCATCCTCTGATTCTTGTCTGCTGATGTCCTCACCTCCTGTCTTTTCCTTCAGCTGTTCTACTATAGAGTGCTTGAAGGTTTCAGTCTAAGCCTCTGGAACTATGTGGAACCTCCTTCTTCTAGTAGTCACATGCGGCCACTTCTCTTCTTTTCTCTTTGGCCTCTTTAGTGCCAGCCTTTCATAATGCCTATCCAAGAAATCTTCATTTTTCCTGACAACGCACAGCATGAATACCAGTGATTCCAACCCCTCAGTCTTTTCCTCCAAGATGGACACCAGGTTACACTTGATACAGATGAAATTATCTTGACCATCTGAGAGAAACACGAACATGGCATATTCCACACAAGTAACAGTTGCAGATCCTAGCCCCCTCCGTGTATGCCTCCTGTGCTCCCTGGAAAACAGCTGGGCTGTAGGAAACAAAATACAAGAAACAAAGTGTGCATGCCACTCACTCACTCACCCCCACCTCCCACCCCCTTCTGCAGCAAACTCCCAGGAAAACACCCTGTTTGCTTCTCCTCTGTTGCTCCCTCTGTTTGCAAGGGGCTGCCTTTTATAAGGCTGTTCTTATCAACCTTGTCATATATGTAACTTTCCGTTTTTATAAGAGTTGCTCATCAAGTTTTATGCTAATATAGAGCTTAACAGATGCTTTATCCATATACAAAGTGGTGTTCTAGCATAAAGTAATTTATGTTATTTCTTTATTATGGGAGGTAATCAGCTATCATGCATTATAAAATCACAGTTTTCTTGACAAATGTTCTAAACTCAACATTTTTCTAAACGAAATATTACTTCCTAGTGGAAGTCTTTTCAGTAGATTCCAAGGATGCTTCTATGACAGTGGATTGTGGTTTCTTTGTTATATAATCAAACAGTGCAGAATTACAAATGGTCACCACAACTTTTTTTCCTTTTTCATTCAATAAAATTTCATTCAATAACACTTACTAAACTCTGCCTGTTTTCTGCTTTCAAAGACTTCCTGAAAACTATATTTCAAGGCTAAGAAGAAATCTTGGTTACTTTCAGTCCATTGCCATACCCACTGGATCACATTGCCTCTCAAATTTTACAATGTCCTTACTAACAGAAGCAAGTATTAAATTAATTCAGTTTGGCATTGCAAAATTCAGGGATGACAGTGTTGCTCATATGAATCTTTTTTGGCTGCTATGGAAAAAGAGGTGTTTGCATTGTGTTTGTAATCTCTCTTGGATTTCCTGTACAGTTACACCACAGCTTTTCATGAGAACCCTTGGGGTACGTACAGACATTCAGGGAAGCCTCCAATTCGATTTGGAGAGATTTGACAATTCAACCATAGACAGCTTTATATGTTTTTTCTACGTACCTCAAGATACCAAGTGTGGTTCGTAAACACTGCGATGGTGGGGTGGATGGAACATCCCAACCGAGTGCGGGAGGGGGGAGTCCGCGTGCTTGGTGGCAGACCCAGAAGTGGACCAGAAATACTTCCAGTCCACTTCCAGGTCCACTGTGGAGCACATGGGGACCACCCCCGATTCCCCGGCTTGGCGACTGGTGACTCTTGGGTCTGGGGGGGCACCTGGGGTCCCCCCATGGCTGATCGCTGAGCCAGAGGGGTGTGGGGGGTTTTCCCCATGTGCTCGGCAGCAGACCTAGAAGTACTTCTGGTCCACTTCTGGGTCCACCACCCAATGTGTGGGGGACTGACCCCCCCCCCCCACTCCCTTGGGATGCTCCATCCACCCCACCATCTCAGTGTTTATGAGCTGAGCCTGGTACCTTGAGGTATGTAGAAAAAACATATAAAGCTATGTCTATGGCTAAATCGCTGATTCTCCGAATCAGAATCGAATCTTCAGATTCTGCCAAATTGAATCAGGGCAGTGATCTGAATCAACAAATTGAATCACTGTCCCCCGAATCAGGCCAAATCTGAATCCAAATTGAATACTGCCCGCTTTGCACACCCCTACTTTATATACCCTTAAGGAAGCTGACTGTGCAGTTTTGGGAGGCTAGAAAAAGGAACTACTTCCGCCATTCCAAGGTAAAAATTCTATCTAAGCCTAAGTGCTTCATCATTTCTAGCTCTATACTTAGTGTCCTTGGAGTATGATTTTTCAGAACACCAGGTATTAGGCTGATGCCAGTTTAGGCTTTGCTAGTTTCTGTCAGACAAGGAGAATGAGTGGTTATGCGGAGAACACCCCCACTGTCATTTTTTTTTGTCTTCTCAGAATTCCCAGGATACAAGTTTTAGGAAACTTTCACAACTGCCCTAGTCCCTTTATGAAATATCAAGATCAAACCTACGAATTGTCCTGATCTCCTGAAGAACAGGAGTCCACAGCTTTGTCATTCCCCTACAGCAAGAGTTTACATCCAGCCAAACTCCTGAAATTCTCCCTTTTTGTTCCTGTTATGTTTTTGAACCTGTCGCCTCCATTGTCTGAACAAAAAAGATAAGTCTTGAAAACAAGTACCTGCTTAAGAGAAGTACAAATGATAAGATTAGAGTAAAGGCAGAAAGTTAATCTGAGCAACCTGGGTTGCTGAGCTTATCCCTGTTTTACCAAATGTCCCAGGTCCTCTGTTCCTTGTGCAAGGTCCTCCGTGCTCCTTTTTTCTTACCTTGAATGCTTCATCAACACTGAGAACATATAGTAAATAAAATGGCCAATGTATGGAGCCTAATTCTCATTTCTCTCTGGAATGAAGCAGGGGTGATTCCACTGAAGTTGTACTGGTGGTAATATTAGGATGAGTTTGTTTGATCAGAATCGGGCATATTATATTAACTCTAAGGTTTTTTTCTTTTCTTGAAACAAGGTCATTTTTAATTGTTTTAAAAAAATGCAATACAGAACTCAGAAATAAATATTTCTATCAACTGTATATGAATTATATACATCTCTCATAATAAGTAATAAAGGGGAAAAGAAAAAAAAAGAGGGAAGAGGGAGGGACAGAAGAAGAAAAAGGGAAGTGTGCAAGGACTAACTTTTTAATTACCAAAATGATCTAAGAATTCTTTCCAAATCACACTAAATGTTTCAATGCCATTATGCCTACTAAACATGACTCTTTCTGTAGATACTAGCTGTGGTATCTCACCATACTGGATCAGCCTTTGGTGTTATCTTGCTCTTCCAATGAAATCATATTACCCTGCATGTCCCTAATAAAGCCTGCTTTAAGAGTGCAATCTAGGAAAGATGCCATTTGAATTCCATATGGAATTCCCAAGAACACACATGTTTGCCAAAGTCATTGGTGCTGTGTTCAAAACACTGTTAACTCTAATTATAATTTCTTTCAAAAAAGAATTGATAGTAGGGCATGACCAAAACGCGACCAAATATTGCTTGCAATGCATCACATCTCCAACATGTATCTACTGGCAGTATACATAACTTTTTTAAGTTAAGAGGGAGATTAACTAAATGGCATGTCTGTGTACTTTCCCCTACATGTATATGGCATTATCAGAAAAATTCAAATCTCCTAAAGGCTGAAAGTTGTTTTTTTTGTTTTTTGTTTTTTTAAAAATGATTGGAGTTCAGTTTCCTAATGCTACATTTGAGAACTCAGATTCTCATTTTTTATTCCTTATAGTTCTTTCCATCAGACTCCTGGAAAAAGTCTAGTGGCTTCCAACTTTTATTTTACTTATTGTAACATTAGTAGTGGCATAAATACATGTTGGGCTTTTTCAATTTTTGGAAAAGGATTGAAATATGAGCCTTCTAAACCTGAATCTTAAGACAGACTTGGTATTATATTGTTTTCTCTTAATAGCTTTCCAAGCAACCACTAAGTGAAACTACTGCATGTTCAGCCTGATGTAATCTGAAGATCATTGGGTAAAATAACATTAGTCTGTGCTACTTAAACACACTCTGGAAGGCTTGAGGAGAAGAGGAAGGAAAATATTTGAGAAGATCAACTGGGCAAGTTCGAATACAAGTAACGTCACCTGAGAAGGATTAGAGTTTGCCAAAGCTTGACCTGAATGAGAGCCCTCATTTAAGACTTGTGTTCCTACCAGATCAGCTGCTAGTACTTTTTCCACGTGCAGTTTTCTACCAGCAGTCATACAGTGAAAGGGTCCAGTGATTTACTTGGCTTTAGTGTCTCAGCTGCAGTAAAGTTAAAAACAATCCCAGTTTAATATTCCTCCTTATTAGCTGCAGCTGGCTCTTTCTAATTACTAAAGTCTTAACATTTTTTTCATCTATACTCGGTAGCTTTTATCCTCACTTAGAGCTCAGTCTGCTCTAGTTAAGTTGCTCTTTCACTGAACAAGCTCTCCACATGTAATTCATATGTTTAGCTTTGAGTTGTCTCAGAAACTACTGGCGTTAACACTTTACACTTTAAAATCCAATGGAAAATGCAGATTACAGTGGTGAATAGGAGCAGTGTTTTGTCTCCTGCTGTCTTTATTTGTTTTCTGTTGTTAGCTATATCTGCTTCAAGGATGTGTGTTAGTATATACAGAGCCAGCCTTAGGGAAAATGGCACACTGGGTGAATTTGTATTTTGGCTCCACTCCCTCCTCCCTGCCCAAGTCAGTGGTGCTGCTGCAGGCAGAGGCAGAGGCAAGGGCTGGGGTGCAGCCTAGCAGGGAGACAGAGTGGCATGGTGTGCTAGGCAGGAGGGCAGGCAGACACCACTGCTGCTGTGAAGGAGCAAAGTTGATGGACTGGAGCAGGTGCCTCCCTGCCCATGTGTCCCCAACCCTGCTCCTCCTAAGCAGCATCTGGAGGTGGTGGGTGGGCTGGGCTGGGCACTGCTCCTCCTGCCTGGGGCGGGGATTGGTTGGGGCGGGGCAGGGGGAGAGCATTGTTGTGAGCACGGGCTGCCCACGTGTGTGTGCACGTGTGTGCTTGGTGGCAGTTGCCCACCCTTAAGGCCGGCTCTGAGTATGATTTCCCTGGATGAAAGGTACTAACTGATTAAATGATCTATGAAAAGATGTCTACTTAGATAAAATTTTTGCGCATTGTTTGCCTTTCTAAATGACTTTATTCTGGAGAAGCTAAAATTTTTTCCCAATGTCCCTGCAAAATTGGGGAGGTTCACTTACAGACATGGAGATTGAGACTCTGGAAGGGAAAGGCCTGTATTTTGGGGGTTTTTTTGTTTGGGTTTTTTTTACATTGGCATTGAAAGATGGGAGTTGGTAGTATTCCACACACTGAAAGGCACATGAGCAATGTAACTAGAGCAGATTGAAAATGAGCAATTTCTTTTATGAATATCAAGACTGTATGGCTATCATACGGACAACAAAGATTTTGTAAGGCTCTTGAACCTCATGCTTCAAGGCATAGACCAATCTCTAACTGCTAGAGGTGAGAATGAAACCTTATAGGAGGGGTTTATACCACATCTGTCTACTGGCAAGGATTTCCTAGGGTATTGTCTTTTATTGGACTGACTATATAGTTGGGATAAAAATAGACAAGCTTTTGAATCCAAGACATTCTTTCTCAAGTCTCTGATCACATGGAGTCAGGCTGGCTTGTCTAACTTTATCCCAGCTATGTAGTTGGTTCAATAAAAGACATCACCCTAAGAAGTCCTTGCAAGTAGACAGATGTGGCATAAACCCCTCCCATAAGGTTTCAGTACCCTAAGAAATCACTCTAAGAAATCTGTGCCCCTCATGATTTCTGGACCATCATGGCTACAACATCGCTACAATATCACTCTTATACTACTGTAACATCTGCCTACTGCAGGGTTTTTACATTGTCCTCTGAATTTGGTACTGACCTCTGTTAGAAACAGAGCACAACATTGATGAATCTTGGATCTGGTTGAGTATGGCAGTTCCTATATACAATTTTCATGAAAATCTCTTTGTACAGACAAATCAAAATTAAAACAAAACTTTAATTCTACATTTCACCAAATTCAGCACTGAAGTGCTACATACCACTTTCTTTGTTCCCTTTCCTTTCAAAAGCACTTGCAGTAGCTGTCAAACCTGACAGAAGTGCAGCTTAATGGCACACATCACATTGAATTTTGAAATGTGGCGGAGGAGTCCTTATTTCCGCTAAAGATTTATAGCAAGGCAGTTTGTTTGTTGGAGCCATTTTGGTGTTAACTTTCCAGTTTGAAATGGACACAGATGGCATTTAGGTCCTTGCTTTGCCATTTAACTGTTTTATATTTATTGGGTGTTTTAAAAATCTTTTAAGCAAACTAAATATTAATTATAAAATCTAAAAGTAATACTTGCTACTCTCCCTTCATAGCAATGGAATGATCTTATGAACGTTTCACTGCATGGGATAATTCCTCTTTTGTTTAGATGCTAGTGTTTAGGAAAGGGAGAAATTGAATTAGTTGAAAATTGTTGATTATATTCAAGTACATCCTAGAGAGAGAACTGTATTTAGTATACAGTGCTCTTTTACAGTGTTACTTAAATGCCTTGCATGGTTTGTGGTTTAGTGGTAAGAGCATAGGAGTCAAGATGCCTGGTTCTCCTACATCCTCTACAATACTGGTCAATACAATTACAGTTCCACATTTTTAACCCCACCCTTCCCTCTGCAAATACATAAATTTGCCTAAATATATTTGGTAAAAAGTACATTTTGTTTTTTGACCAGCTATGCTATTGACTTGCTGTGTGCCTGTAGGCAAGTCAGGAAGAGGCTGAGTTTTATTTTCTGCCCCCACAGAAATGCTGAGCAGGCACAACTCCAGTGGGAGCTGCAGGTGCTCTGCACATCTGTTAACTCAGCTCTAGGTCCCCATCCCTCAGTTCTGCATATGTAAAATGAGAATGATAGCACTTCCCTCACTCACAGAGCTGCTGTGAGGCTTCAGTTATTCCACGATTTCCATGGATGAAAGGTACTAACAGATTAAATGAAGCTGATTTAGTACTTGTTCTACAAACCCCAGCCTGTGGGCCAGTACTGGCCTGCAGAGCCATCTTATGTGGCCTGTGAGGCTCTCCACAGGTCTGAAAATTTGGTGGTGGAGGAATGCTGGCAACAATTGCTGATCCTCTCTGCTGCCAAAATTTCCAGCCCCATTGGGAACCCAGCAGGCCAGATAGTGTAGCCCTGTGTGTTATATTGGGCACTCAGGGCCTGATATAGGTACCAATTTCAGCACAGTGGGCTGGGTGGAGGTGGTGTGGCCTGATCCCAGTGTGCTGGGTTAGGTGGAGGTGACATGGGACTGATCGGGGCATACAGAAGTGGCATAGGGCCCAACCCAAATGTATGGGGCCTAATCCTGGTGAAGTGCTGATCCTGGTGTCCATGGCTTGATCTGGCCTGCCCGCTGGCCCCACAGTATTCATTGGCCCATGGGACAAGCAGGTAGAGCACCACTGGTATGATTCATTTAAGTCTGTTTGGACAGCTTGATACTTTAAAGCAGCATGTGAAAAATAGACACATTTCTCAGTGGTTAATTCTGGTAAAAGCAAACATTATCAGAAAACATGGAACCGGGAGGATTAATGTCCTGCTGTTTCAGAGACCTTTCAGAGGCATTTTTTTCCTGGTTATGTCTCATTATTAGGGGTACAACTGGGATGTAGACAGTTGGAGCTTGACCCTATGGGGTCACAATCCAGAGGATCAATAATAGGCAACTGGGGAAGCAGAGGTCCAGGAGTCCTCTAGCATCAGGAATCAGGGGATCAGGAGCAAGTGTGTTGATAGATTGAGTCTATAAGAGCCTCAGATGTAAGCAGTCACCCTAGGAATAACAAGCCAACAGGGGGTCAGGAACAAGAGGGTGTCACTTGGCCAGTGTCACTAGGCTGGTGTCACTAAGCAGGACTTCTGGAGCAGGCAACACTAGCTGTAGAGGACTGGGACATGGGCAATCACCGAACAAAACAACAAATCAGGAGTTGGTTGGGAAAGGACAGGGGACTGGAGCACAAGGGGTCCAGGAGCTGACATGGCAGTCTGGAAAGACGGGGTCTGGTAGGAACCAGGATGAAACCAGGAAGCAGGGCCCAGGGACAAAGGAAACTAGGAAACAAACAGGGGATCAGAAACTCAGGACTAGATAGGGAGGTATTTGCCCTGCTGAGTAGCCTGTTGGGTACATAAAAGAAGCAGGCAGCCAGGCTCATGGGAACAGCAACGAGTGTTGAAGGGGTGGGTGCACCCCTGCTCCCAGCTCCCCTCCACTGAGGCAGACAGAGTGGGGAATTTTAAGGCCCCATATCAGATAAGACTCCCACCTCCTTGTCCCCCTCCCTCCACTGTCAGCCCCCTCTCCCCTCCCCTCCATCCTCTACAGCATGTTCCCTCCACTCCCATTCCCCTCTCCCCTCACTTGCTGTTGGCACTGTTGCTACTGTCCCCAGCTGATTGGGGAAGGGGGATAGGGTGGTCACTGATGCATCCCCAAAATATAAGATGTCTCCTTGGTGAGTGGGGAGGAACCACCGGCCCCCTCAGCCAATCAGTGGTGAGAGGTGGGGCTGCTGCATCCTCAGCCAATCAACAGCAAGGGGCAGGGCCACTACAAAAAGGCCACCTCCTTTCCTCCCTCCTTCCCTCCCAGGCTGGCTCAGAACCCCTATCTCTAGGCATAGCCACTACAGTCGCAAGGACAAACGACTGACATGTATTTCCATCTGAAAAACGGGTCTTTTTGCAATCTGTTCCTCATTTAGAAATGGACACGGGACAAAGACTTTAAAAACAGCAGTCCGGTATAAAACAGGACCAATGGCCACTCTGTTTGACCGGGGGAGGGGCAGGGGGACAGGGAGCGGGGTTTCAAAGCTGCCCCTGCCCCATTCTAGCCAGGAACAGTGGTGGCAGCAGCATGTGAGTTCCTCCTCCCTACCTGGTCTCCCTCGGTGTTCCCTGCCCACCCAGGAGCAAGTGCAGGGTAGGGGAGCCCACCTGCCACCATCGCTGCTGTTCCCTACTGAGCCTGGCTGCAGTGATTCTGGAGCCCCTTCCCCTGTAAAATGAATTGGGAGGGTTTTGGGGTGGAGGGGAAGGGCTCCAGTGTTGCTCCTGGTTTCATCCAGGAAGAGCAGCAGCTGCAGTGGGTGGGTTCTCCCATGCCATGCTTGCTCCCAGGCTGGCAGGGAACACCAGGAAGAGAGGAGTAACCCATCTGCTGCCACCACTGCTGCTGGCGTCCGCAGCTGAAGCAAGGCAGAAGCAGCTCACCAAATGCATTATTTTCACTGACAAGTACCAACTGAACACTGAATATACTAAACAGGGAATCAGGGTACCCCTATAAACCAAATATCTCTTGTTTTGTTATGGAGAAAAATGTTTCTACTGGCTGTAATTTTAAAAGGGACAAGAGATTTAGGGAACCTCAATTCTTTTTTGAGGTGGGATAGTGTAAAGTACAGACATTTTCAAAGAGGCTTAATCTTCAGAATATTCTGGGTATCTATCCTTTGATGATCAGATTCTTCCTCATTTCTGTAGTTGAGCACCCAAATCTTTACTTTTGAAAATCTTGCCCTGTGTTTTTAGCCAAACACATGTGGAAGACACATTGAATATGACAGACACATTCGTTTTCAAAATTCGGACATGCCATGCCTGACTTATTGGGCACTATTGCTCCTTTCTCTCTGTAAACTGCCTGCATCCTTCCCTTTAATTCTGAACCATCTGTTCCTCACCTTTTTTTGTGTGTAACAAATGTTGTAATGCAAGCACCATTTTCTTGTTAGATGTAATATTTATGAAGGAAAAGCTGGACTGATTTTAGGACCATATTACCCTCTTCAGAGAATTGTATATTCAACAGCCATTTATCAACTGTCTTCTTGTTTTAATTTGTGTTTGAAGAGAATTGAATACTAAATATCCAACCTGTAGGGTTTTTTTTCATTTGTTACCTGGCTTCCATGGGAGACTTTGATTCAGTTAAAAGACTACAGCCAGTAACGGAGAGTATTTTATGTTGAGAGGAAGACTGCTGTGGGATCAAAGCTGCAGCTCTACTTTGTGCTATTTTCTAAAAGGCAGAGAAGTGCCTCTGAAAAGCCAGAAGATAGCATTCAAATTGACTTCCTTATGTCTAGTTAGAGTACCCTAGGTATGATTTCTATGGGTGCTTGACACTTGGACAGGTGGCTTTTCTGAGATATGATTAAGTGGCTTTTATGAGTAATGTCCAAACGGCATGCATGTAATGAAGGACAGTGCTTAAGGCAGTGGTTTCTAACCACTTTAAACTCAAGGAACCCCTCAAAATGCCAGCTTTTTCACTTATATTTTTGACTATGGAAAAATAATAGAGCCAAGCTTTTGTTGCAATAAACTCCAAAAGATCACAACAGGTGAAAATTATTTTGATACTAAGATTCCTATTTGAAATCTCTGGGTTTTTGGAATCGTGTGAAATTGTTTGCACACCTAACAGTGCTAACACTGAGAAAAGGGATCCCTTAGTTGAGAATCACAGCCTTAAGGGAAGGAATTCCTGTGTGTGTGTGTTATTGGAAACAGTGAATTTTTGTTGTCCTGTCCACACACCAGTTTGGACTGTGGAAGACCTCTGCTATCTAAGTTAGGTAAGCTTGTGCTATCTTATTTTTATAGGTCTTTTCAAAAGTGAAATGGTTAAATTAGACTAAGATAAAATAATTTATAATATATCATTGCTTTCTATGCATAGCCTTGGTCTATAGTAGCATAAGGATTGAGTGGGACACCATCTCTGGGCAGCTGGGGAGGCCAGTTCAGAGGCGATTCTGGGAAATGTAGTTTCCACTGGTGTGGGAAGATGTCAGTTCATTTCTTTGCTTTTTAGCTGCTCAGCATGCTTGGTGGTAGCAAAAAAATGGGGTCATATGTTCCCTTAGCATCATCAAACTTCAGCTGCTGCTCCTGTGCCACCACCGCAGCTTCTGAAGCCAGAGCTGGAGCCAGAGGCATGCAAGAAATCTATAGAGATCCCAAAAAGGGGGAAGGCAGGATTGCCCAAGGTGCAGTATTGACTACTTATGCCTTTGTTGGCCTATCTCTCTCTTGGTTACTGCAGTCTTCCTTACTGCATTTCTGTTCTCCCTATAGTCTACATGGGATTTGACTTGCTAAGATCATCTTGGGGTTTTTGCCATCTCTGTGTCTATTGGCTTCTTTTCCCCACTGTGAATACTTGTCACTGGCTTTGTGTGTTTCCTTTGCCTCTACCAAATTGAGGCCTCATCTCTGAGATTCTATGTAATTCTATCCCTATCTACAACTTTCCTCCTTATCTTATTCTACATTTCCTTTCACTCCTCGAATGGAGGGTCATTTTGGTGATGATTCAGTCATTTTGGTTGATGTTTTCCCAGTTCTGTAAGGAAAACGAGCATGAATAAATATTTCTATTTTTTAAATGAAAATCTATTCGTGGACATTTGAAATTTCCAACAAAATATATTTGGCACTAATTTCTGATTAAAAAACTCCAATATGTATGAAATGCAAAATGCAGTAATTCAGTTTCAACAAGAGGACCGCAGAGGGCTCTGGATAATGCCTTGACAGTAGCCTGGTGGTTAGAGCACTTTGCCAGGAAGCAGGAAATACAGATTCAGTGTCCCTCTAGGTGGGAGGTAGAGAGGCTAGAACTTGGGTTAATTTCCTAACCCACGGGTTGGCAATGCTTTTGGGCAGAGCATCAAAAAACACCACCAACCTCGACTTGTAAGATGTTTGAATGCCAGAGGTGGATGGCAGGGGAGCCATGAGGGGGCTGATCCTTGTTGTGGCAGTGCAGCCCCAGCCCCTTTCCTGCCATCCACCTTGATGTGTGAGTGCCAAGCAGAATGCCTTTGTGTGCCATTTTCTGGCACCCATGCTGGGGGCTGCCTTCCCCTCTCCTAACCACTAGGCTTTTGGCTTAAAACATAGGAGGGTCCTCCTTTGACATGGTTTTTCCCAGGCTACAATTTTGAGATTTACTTAGCCTAATGTGTGCTTGGCCTGGGTGAGCACATAGCATCATGTACCTGCCCAACCAGAGTGTAGTGCTACAAGGCTGAATCACAGACTGTACGTAAGTGCCAAAAGCTGCAGTTGTATGGCTGCAAAATTTCCATTTAGGTTCATAAAGTGAAACAGGATTCTGCCCTATGTTCTTCAGGACAAAGACCATGGAGAACTTTTGGCCCTATTCAATCTATGACAAAATTCCCCACTCACTTTAAGAGGGGGGAGGTAGAATTTCACTTTGATTCTTAAACACTTTGTAGAACATTGATTATGAAGATATGTTGATATTGTACTCATGAATATTTTCCCAAATTTCACTAGGGATGGATATAAGCATAAGCAAAGTTACTTGTTTGCAAGGCAGATGGCATTATCTTAAAATCAGAGGATAATACAAAAGTAGAGTCATAAGGGACCTCATTAGGTCTAGTTCAGTCCCCTGCTCAAGGCAGGATTTTCCTTGATTAAATCATCCCAGCCAAGTGCCTAACTTGCTTTTGAAAATTTCCAGGAATGGAGATTCCACAATTTCTCAAAGTAGCCTTTCCCAGTGCTTGACCTCATATTCAGACAGCTCTTCCTAATCCTCAACCTACATTTCTTCTGCTGCAGCTTGAGGCTGTTGTTCTTAGTCCTGTCCCCTATGGCCACAGAGCAGTCTTGTCTCGAACCTCTTTGTTAACTCTCTTCAGGAACTGGAAGACTATTACCAAATTTCCCCTCAGTTTTCTCATCGTCAGCCTAAACAGTCCTAGTTCTTTTAGCCTATCTTCATAAGTTATGCTTCCCAGGCCCCTAGTCATTTTGTTGCTCTCCACTGGCCTCTTTCCAGTTTGTTCTTTCTTGAAGTGTGAGGCCTAAAACTGGACAGAGTACTCCAGGTGTGACTTCCCCAGTGCCAAATAAAGTGGAAGAATCACTTCCTTTGACTGCAGTGAAACTCCTGTTAATACAACCCAGTATGCCACTTGCTTTTTTGCAAGAAGAACGCACTGTTGGCTAATATTCAGTTAATAGTCTAAGTTCCAGGTCTTTCTCTGCAGTAGTACACTCTAGCCAGTTATTTCTTAGGCTGTAAGTTATTAAGGTTAATAACTGCAAAAACCTTCCAAACTTCCAATTATGCATTCAGTTTTTCTCTCCCAAGTGTAGGATTTTGCACTTGTCCTTGTTGACTTTCATCTTATTTTTTTTTGCGGGGGGGACGGACCATTTCTTCCATCTGAGTAATTTTTGGTTGCTACTCATTGGAGGGTCCTCCTTTAGCCTTCATGTATTAGCTAAGTGTGCACTGAGTCCCATTGTTCAAATAATTAATGAAGATGTTGAACAATACCAGACCCAGGATAAACCCCTGAGGAGCCCCACTTGATACTCCGTTCCCACTCATTGATGACTGCTGATTGAGTATGATGATCCAACCATTTATGTGTTCACCTTACAGTCTGTATTTCTGTATCTTGTTAATGAGAATGTTGTGGGAGACAGTGTCAAAAATTTTGCTGAAGTCAAAATATATCACATCCACTGCTTCCCTTCCCCCTGCCCTGAGCTGAAGAAAATCAGGTTGGTCAGGTGCAACTTACTCTTGGTGAATTCATGTTGGCGCTTTCTGATCACCTTGCTCTCCTCTAGGTGCTTTAGAACAGATTACTTGATGCTGCATGATCTTTCCAGGTATTGAGGTCAGGCCGAGAGGTCTGATTCTCCAGATGCTCCTTCCTCCCTTTCATAAAGATGGGTACTATGTTTGCCTTTTTCCAATCACCTGGGATCTCAAAAAATCTCCATGAGTTTTCAAAGAGTGTAGCCAATGGGTCAGAAATTACCTCAGCCAATTCTTTCAGTACCTTGGGTACATCCCATCCATCCCTACTGACTTGAAAGTATCTAGCTTGTCTAGGTAATCCCTAATCTGTTCTTTCGTTACTCTGGGCATTTTGTTTTCTTCATTGTCTTTGCTGACAATTGTACTAATCATTTGGTAGCTGATTTTATTTATGTAAACTGAAGTAAAAAAAGGCATTTAATCCTTCAGTTTTCTTTACATCATCTGTAACTAGATAGCCCTCTGCATTCTGTAAGGGACCTATGGTTTATTTGGTCTTTCTCTTACCTTTGACATACTTGTAGAATCCCTTTCATTACCTTTCATGTCCCTTGCCCAGTTCCATCTCAAATTGTGCCCTGGCCTTTCCAATTTTCTCCCTGCATTCCCATGCAATATTCTGATACTCTTCCCTAGTACCATGGCCAAGTTTCCACTTTTTGTCGAATCCCTTTATAAGTTTTAGCTCATTGAAGAGGTTGCTGTCTAGCCAGGCTGGTCTCCTGTTGAACTTCCCTTTCCTCTGTTCTTTCAGGATAGCTTGCTCCTGTATCTGTAATATTGTCTCTTTAAAGTACAGCCAGCTATCCTGGACTCCTTTTCTCCTCAGGCTTTCCTCCCAGGGAATCCTGCCTACCACTTCCCTGAGGTTGTTTAAAGTCTGCTTTTCTTGCAGTCCAGTGTCTTTATTCTGCTTCTCTCCTTTCTTTCTCCCCTTAGGATCTTGAACTTTATCATCTTGTGGTCACTGTTTCGCTTTCACATTCTCAACCAGCTTATCCCTGTTTGTGAGCAGCAAACAGTGAGAAAAGCTTTCTGCCTAGTTAGCCTCTCTACCACCTGTACCAAAAATGTATCCCCAAAGTACTCCAAGAATTTTCTGTGCTGCTTTTGCGATGCTGTGTTTCACTCCGAGCAGATGTTCCAGTAATTAGTCTCCTATGAAAACCAGGTCCTGTGATTTGGAAACTTCTGTCAGTTGTTTAAAGAAGGTTTGATCTACCTCCTTCTCCTGGTTCGGTGGACTATAGCTGCTCTTCCCTTCTAACCTTAGGCTTTCATCAGGCCTACTTTCCACCCCATGCTGCACCTCAAAACACGTGTGTATCTATTTTATATATGGGGCACAACCCCATCCTTTTTCTCCCTGCCTATCCTTCCTGAATAGGTTATACCCATCCATGGAAGTTCTCCAGTCATTTGAACTATCCATCACATCTCTGTAATCCCAATTACTTCCTAGTTCCTTAATTATACTAGGACCTCTAATTCTTCCTGTTTATTCCCAAGCTTCTCACATTAGTATATAAACATTTCTATTTTCTCCCTGAGCACAGTTGATTATTACTCATTATAAACTGTGTTGGTCTTGGATGCCTTAGAAATGACCTAGGTAGACTGGAGCAGGGACTGTGTCTTATGTCAGCAACATGCTTGGCACTGTATTCCACAAAAATTACATGAAGAGGCTTTCTGTTATTTTGCTGGGTTCTGCTATTTTGTTTACCCCTCACATCAACAGAATCTCAGTAAGTAAAATCAAATGGGCATGAATGAGAATTATTAAATAAAAAAATGTGGTCTTGTTTGAATTGGGGATATGCTTTAGAGTACAAAGATGTTATGAACTGTGCCCTTTCCAGCTTCTTAGTAGATAAGAACTACTTCATATTTTATTAGAACAATTTGGCTCCTGATGTGAACCTGAGACCCGTTAATCCTATAATATAGTGGATAGAATTGGAAAAATACAGGATGCAAATATGGTCTTCATTATGCACTTTAATAGCAACCAGATATATAATGTGCATTCTGTAATATGGTAGTCGGAATGTAGTATGCAACTAGCAAATTGTTGACAAGGCTCATCTGCTATTCATTTATTCAGGAGTCATGAGCAAAAAGTCTTAAGAAATTTCAACTGTTTAATATTATACATTGATGCCTATCAGAACTTGCAGTATATTTCTTAAAAAGATAGGGCCAGTAGGTTTATTGCCTTCAGTTACAGTGATGGATTTCGAAGTAGGAAGCAAGACAACTTGTAAATATATGAAAAGCAGCTCTACAATGACCCTTTCAGCAGAAATGGAGGCTCTGAATGTTCAAGCTATTCCATTTGGCAGTGCAAATAACTGCAAAAACCTTCCAATCTATAAAATATTAAATATTTCTAACTCTGTTCCTCACCTACCCCTGAAATTGTTAACTGGAGATCAGATGTCTTTATAAAAGAGATTCTCTAGCTTACAAAGAAGTTATTTTGCTTCCTGCTGTTCACTTATGTAGTAAGGTAGAATAATTCTCTTCTCTGCAGGGATTATGGAGTGGTATTCCATGGCATGCACTATGCAGGAAATTAGGGAAGATGATCATAATGGTTCTTTCTGGCCTTAAATTCTATAAGCTAGTTAAACTGGCAGATGCTTAGAGTAAATTGATACTACATATTGCTCAAAGTAGATTTATATAATGAATTCACTGTAGAAGTGTCTTTAAATAGTTTGATTTATTACAAAAAAAAAAAAGAATAGGAAACCTGAAGGCCAAAGGCCCGATCTGCAAATGTTTTGCATGTTAGTGATTTTTAGTCATGAATATTCTCATCCAAGGTCAATGAAAATCAACTTTTGTGAAGTTATATGCAAAGTGGTTTCATAACATTTTCTCTCAACATATTGGTTTGTAAGTGGGAAATGACTGTGACTAAGAAGATATTGAGTGCGTCTATAAGAGATACTTTCCTCGAGCTTAGACCAAATAACTGTGCGGTAGGTGTTATCGTCTACATGTGCAGAGGCTTACTGTGCAGTAATTTGCTCTAATTGTGAGTAAATTTGCTACCTGTAAATACAAGGAGCAAATTTACATGAGAGTAATTACTGTGTGTACTACAGTATGTGTAAACAACCAACTGGGAGAAAATGTGCTCCTGGTCAGCTGAGCAGCAGGGAGTGGGAGATCGCTCCCTGCCACTGGGAGCTGCCTGCTGCTGGGGCAGGCTCTGCCACTGGAGCCTAAGTAGGGACAATGTACCCCTGCCTCAACAGCAGGGAGCCCCCAGCCCCACCTCCATGATCATGGAGTTGAGGCTGGGAGATAAGAATTGTGGAGCGGGAGCTGGGAGCTCCCTGCTGCTGGAGCAGGGGAACTCCCAGTGGCCTGAGTTCCAGTAGCAGAGGCCACCCCAGCAGCAAGAAGCTCCCAGGGGGTAGGGAGCTATCGCCCAGCCTCCGCCAAGTGACAGCTGTGTCTTGGCCCTGTGCTCCTTGCCAGCCCCTGGGTTAGGACCCAAGGGGAGCCTAGATCTCCCCCTGGCTGCTGCTGCAGGGGGCCAGTGCAGGGCTGGTGGGGGAGGAGCAGATTGCTGCCATGAGCAGCAAATCTGCTTCCACTTCCCCACACATGTAAACATCTGCCTGGGATGAGTTTTACTTTAGAGTAAATTCATAGATTGTAAGGGACTGGAAGGGACCTCATAAGATCGTCGGGTCCAGCTCCCCTGCACTAGGCAGAAAAGACAACTGGGATTAGGTGACCCCAGCGCGATTACTGTCCAGTCTCCTCTTGACAATTTCCAGGGTAGGTGATTGCACCACCTGTGGAGAGAATTTATTCCACCATATGGACACCCTAACCATGAAGAAGTTTTTCCTAGTGTTAAGCCTGAAACAGTTGTCCAGGACTTTTTGGTCATTACTTCTGGTTTTCCCCAAGGGTGTCCTGGTGAACAGCTGTTCGCCATCCCTTGATGTATTCCCCTGATATAGCAGTAAGCTGCTACCAAGTCCCCTCTCAGCTTTCTCTTTTTTAGGCTGAAGAGCCCCAAGTCCTCAGCCTTTCCTCATATGGCTTGCCTTGCAAGTCTCTGATCATATGGGTGGCTCTTCTCTGAACTCTGTCAAGCTTTTCCATGTCCTTGTTGAACTGCAGCACCCAGAACTGGATACAGTACTCCAGCTCTGGTCTCACCAGTGCTGAGTAAAGCAAAAGAATCACTTCCTTGGTTTTGCTTGAGATGCATCGAGTATTGTTTGCCCTGCTGCCTACAACATTGCACCAATAGTCATAAGTAACGTGTAGGGGGACATAGGGGGGAACATGCCCCCCTGAGATTGGCCCTTGCCAGCCAGGGAGTGGGGGGCAATGGCCGATGCCCCCCAAGAGTGTGGGGGCGCAGAGAGAAGCATTAGCGGCACTTCCTGGTTTCTGCACTACCTCCCCACAGGCGGTGATTGGCTGCTGAGAGACCCTCCTGCCCAGTTGCTGATTTGGCCACTGGTGCCCCAGCCCAGGATCAGGAGGCACCAGTTGCCCATGCCGACAGCTCATGTTTATACTGTGGTCTGTTATTACCCCAGTTCCCTTTCAGTTGTCATGCTAGTCAGTTTGGCACCACTGAGCCTGTAAGTATGTTGGGAATTGTTCGTCCCCAGATGGAGCACTTTACCCTTCTCAATGTTGAACTTCATCTGGTTCCAATCTGCCCAACTTGCCAGCCTGTCTAAGTCCAGCTGCATCTGCAGCCAATTTTCAAGAGTGACCATGCTTCCCCATAACTTGGTGTCATCTGAGAAGTTGGCCAGTGAGCTCTTCACCCCCACATCCAAATCATTGATAAAGATGTTGAAAAGCAGTGGACCAAGCACGGACCCCTGAGAGAAACCACTGGCCACTTCTCACCAAGACAACACACATCCGTTCAGTAGAACTCTCTGGGTCCTACCCTGCAACCAGCTTCCTACCCACCTAACTGTCGAGCAGTTAAGCCTGCAATCTTCCAATTTTCCCATGAGAACATCATGGGATACCAGATCAAAGGTCTTTTGGAAGTCTAGATATACAATGTCAACCTCTTCTCTCTTATCCAGGTGGCGAGTTACCTGATCATAGAAACAAATGAGATTGGTAAGACAAGACCTGCCCACGACAAAGCCATGTGGCTGTCATTCAGAATCGTACCTTCTGCCAGGGTATTGCACATCGACTCCTTGATGAATTTTTCCAGGATTCTCCCTGGGATAGAAGTTAGGCTAATTTGCCTATAGGTGCCCAGGTCCTCTCTCCTCCCCTTCTTGAAGATGGGCACAACATTGGCCCTCTTCCAGTCTTCAGGGACCTTCCCCAAGTGCTATGAGTTTTGGAAGAGTTTCACCAGAGGTCTCACAATGACATCAGCCAGCTCCTTCGGCTCTCTCAGATGAAGCTCATTTGGTCGTGCTGACTTATAAATGTCTAACTTTTCTAAATGATCACATACTATCTCAGCGTCAACAGTAGGAAGGTGGTCATTCCCACCAGGCCCATTCTGAACCTTATCTAGTATGATTTTCCCCTTAGTCCAGTGAAATACCAAAGCAAAGTAGTCATTCAGGAGTTCAGCTTTCACCCTCAGCGTGACCCTCGATTTCTTGTCACGCTGAGGGAGAACCATTCTCTCAACTCTTGCAAGAGTGGCTCTCCTAGCGTCCCTGACTTTGGAAGTTTCTTGTGTGCCAGTCCCTGGGCATGCTCCAGTCAGTGTTTCTCTGTCCCCTGGCAATCTTAGTTTAAAGCCCTATTACTCTAGAGTAAACACACCCTGGAGCATTTGCACATGTAGACATGTGCACTGTATATAGATTGTCTGCACTTCATACTACTTAGTGATAGCTGAATGTTTGTCAGAGATGAAACATGAAAACTTGGTGTTTTGAATACAGTTTTCACTTTCCCATTCAATGCTTTTTCTTTTGTGTTTTCATGTACCCTAACAAGGCATTAGATTCCATAGCTTTGCACCTGTAAAGTGGCAATATTATGGTCAATGAAGTCAAAATGTGTGACCAGCACCACAAATGGTAGCCTGCAAATTTATGTGATAGCAGGGATTGCAGAATAGAGCCCATTATACTCCACCAAATTTCATATTGTCCAAGCAGATTTCTCTTGAATTTTGTGGGGGAAACAGTGACTTTTTTTCCTTCTAGGGCTTTGTCCTGCATTCTTTAAGACTCATTTTTAGGATGGAGAACCTCCAAAATATATTCAAGTAAACGAATTTCCTTTTTTGCTCTGACAATCATAACATTCATTTGGGATATCTATCAATATTGCTATGTAAGGTCCTGGCAACATAGTAGCATCACAACATGACATTTTTCTACCCTTAGAAGCCAAAACAACATAAGTTGCAATCCTATGATGTCTCTATGAATGACCATGGAATTACTTTGTATAACTTATTGCTGCAAGAAGATGATAAAGATTTAGTTTGGATTACAAATACTGAAGACAAACTAAAAGAGAGTCATTTCTTTGAAATGTCTTAGAAGCCATTTCTGAGGAAAGTTGTAATTTTTATGATTACATATTTGGAAAGGATGGAGGACTAAAAAAACCCTATTTACAGATTGGTGTATTTTTCATTTGCAAACACAATTCTACATTGAATCTTACAGCAGTGTAGTGGCTTTAATATGCATTTCCTAGAATATGGTGTAAGATGAGAAAGCAGAGAGTCTACACAGTACATTTTATTCCTCTTTGAATGAAGTGGTTGATGAATAAGTAAGATGTCCTCAGCTAGACATGCGCATGGTTCAGTATCTTAAGTTTTAGCAGCTCATCTTGGCTTTCTGCATAAATACAAGTTCCTAAAGAGACTTGGAGGTAGCTGAGCCTTCCCCACTGAGGTTTAAATTGTGCAGATCTGTTGCATATTTCATCTGGGAGGGAAAATCTGTCAGAGTTGTGTGCCCTGGGATCCACATAGGACACGTCCGGAAACTTGTTGGTTGCAAGTACAGTTGGAGCTGCATCCATCTCAGCAGTTTGACTGAAGTGGGGGGTGGGAGAGGAAGAAGGAGGCAGCAGGGCAGCAGCCCTAGGTGCTGATTTACAGGGGGTGCACAAAAACAGCAGGTACTGTAGCTGTTGGCTGTACTGCTGCCACTGGCACCCTGGCAGCTACTACTACTACATATGCCATTGCTACCCAGGGTGCAGAGCTGCCTTGTTATGCCTCTGATCCATCTCCTTGTCTTGTGCCATGAAATATTCCATCCTGCATCTTTAAATCCATCCTTTTTTATGCATCCTTTTTTATGCATGTCCTAGTGTATAAAACAAGTGGATGGGGTTCCTGAATCATTAAGTTAAGTACTTTATTGATTGTATGTCAAGTGACTTACAGGGAAATGTAGCATAAAATGGCTGTTTCCCTGGTTTTTCCATTGATATGTCCTCTCATTCTTGCAAAATAACTGGTCTCCATCTTATAGGCAATTGAGGTGGAGGAGGCAGGAGGGCATGCTTTTATACTCCTAATCTGCACTTCACTATGGTCCTGGTTGAACCTTCTCTTCAAAGTTAATACCTTTGTGCCACAAGAAAGCTGAGATAGCATCTAATCTTCTACTAAATGAAAGTGAAAACCAGGCTTGGGCATGTGTGGAATTTTCCCCCAAAGGCCAAAAGATCAAAGTTTTCAATAGTCAAAATCCTATTTTTCTGTTGAGCAAGAGTTTCAATGGAAAGCTTCAACCAGGCCTAGTGCAGGGGCTGGCATTTCAGGATTCAGGCTTTGAGTCAGTTCTGACTGCGTTGCAATCTCCTTACTTTCAGGCTTCAGTAGAAACCTCCTAACAGGCTGTGCATGCATTCAGAAAACATTCTTGTATTTGAAGTGGTTTAGCAAATTTCATTTGTCCATTAAACCAAGAACTGTGTTTAGACTGTGAGACCTGATGGCCCACATAATGTGCACCGGGTATATGTAGAAGTCATATGTAAACTATCTAATCACTCTCAGCTGTGTTATAACAAATAATTGTGAAGTTGACTTAATATCTACCAGTACTAATAGCTCCTTTACTTTAACTCAAATTCAGGCAGTGCTATAGACACTTCTATTATTGTTTCTAAAAATGAAATTGTTTAGGTTTTGTGAAATTCTTTTGTTGCTACTGTTATAAACTCCTGTTACATTTTGGCTGCTTCTTGTCTATACTGGGTTATTTTTTTTGAACAAAAGCCAGTCATCCTTTTTTGGGCAAGAATCTTTCTATACAAACACCAACCAGTGGGGTGCCATGCTTTGTAAATGGAGGTAGTAATGATTTTAATAGGTCTCTAATGCACTTGGTATAAACTGTAAACCTCCTTCTAGAAACACTACTGGGTGCATCTACACATGCACTTTTCTGTGGAGTAGACTAATTAGCTCCGCATTAAAGCATTACCACCTTTACATGTGCGGGTATTAGGGTGCAGTAAATTAATTAACTCTGCTGTAAGACGGTACTGTTGGGGATAATAGCATTCCTAACAGTATTATCTTACGGTGGAATTATTATGTGCGCTGAAATGCACTTGTAGACAGTGATGGGAGCTGGCTGGGTGCCACAGCCCTGCTGCCAATTCCAGCTTTAGCACACTTATGCCCTAGCTAGCCCTTCCACCACCTGATGCTGCAACCCAGAGCCCAGGACTGACCCCAGCCTGAGGTTGCTCCGCCCCAGGTCAAAGTGCTGTGGCTCGGGGCGCGTGTGTAAACGCTGCACCCTGGAGCAGTTGACTCTGGCACAAACTGCACCAGAGTTTATTGCTCCGCTTTAATAGCACATATAGATGCACCCACTGGCTGCATCTAGACAAGCGTGGCCATGCGGTATGTGGCGCCACAGACATATCTGAAGCATCACATTCTGCATGTTTTGTTGCTCTCTGCACTGCAAGAGAGCAGTGTGGAGGGTTTTTTTTTGACCCCTGGATATGGATATCCCGGGCTCAAAAAAACCTGCAGAGAAAAAAAGCACAGTGAAGCACACGGTGGCAGTGTGCACTGCTTGAAGCTGGAGCCTGGTCAGCCAGAGCTCCACTCCACTGCCAGGTAGGCTTCACACAGCAGGATCACCACTGCTGCAGCCCCAGGAGGCCCCCAGGTAAGGCCCTAGCCTCCCCTACTCCACCTGGGGTAACTTGCTGCATGCCAGCATGCTCATGGCACAGGCATTCCCTGGGAACAACTAGCGGCGGTGCAAGGTGCACCTCTGCTATTTGTCTCTGAGGAACCAAAAGTTCATGCATGTCTGGATGCAGCTAGCGGGTTTAGAGGTTACATGCTACAAGCTGTCTTCTTTGATTGATAGAGCTTTGCTCAGTAATAAACTTCATAGATCTGATTCTTCACCACTTAGCTTGTTGAACAGTCATTTGCACCTGTATGAAGTATGTAAAGTGCTACCACCCTATGCAAATGCAGTCTGCACTCATTTTGCCCCAGTCTAAATGAGTATGCAGGCACAAAGGCAATGGAAATTTGAGTTCTCTGTTCAGTAGCTGATAATCAAAAGGTTGACCCAGTTCTTATACTCTAAGTTATAGAGTTTTTTTCATGATTCAGGTGAGGACACCATATATGTTCAAACATAGGACAGATTTTGGAAGGGTGAGTTATAGTTAGCTATAGTGGCAGGTGGGTGACATAGCTGCATAATTCTTTTATAGTTGTATGTTATATAAGGTGAAACCAGGAACATGAATGAGTTTTGGGTTTTTTAAAACTATTATAGTCTTTGTTTTAAAACTTGAATCTGAGTCTTGCAGCAGTAGTGAGAAATTATTCTTTTTCATAAATGTCCATGTCCATGCAGATGTAATGATTTCAGTGTTCTATAGTTAGCTGGGTAATTAGCATGATGATTGCTTGGCAAAGAATCCAACAAATCAAGAGCACAAAGAATATAGTGACTCATCTGAGAACATTTGTAGTGTGTTTGATTGTTAATTCCTAGTTATGTGATTGCTGTGTGAAGTATGCAAGGTTTTGTAAGTATAGAATATAATTAAATACTAAGAGCTGCTTTTCAGGGGTAAGAGGTCTATTTCCTGAGTGCAAGTACATGTCTATTAATATATATATGAATGATCTCTTTGCTTTGCCTATTCGAAATTAAGCCAAAACTGGCAGGAAAAAGATACAGATTTGTACGTTGCAATTTAGCAGAAGCAACTTCATCCTTAATCTTTAACTAGGAGTCTTACTTTCACTGTAAAAAAGTTTTGCTTCCATTGTATACACATTATTAAATACACTGATATGCAATGTACTGGCATAACAACTGACCAGATGATGTGGATACAGACAGCCCCGAGCTTCAGCTTTGTCCTGATTGCTAATGGATCCATT